>NC_053393.1:120897327-121057327 GCF_905171765.1 Bufo bufo | reverse complement strand
TAGGACAAGGGATGAAAAAAATCCCAGGTTCTAGCCCCTAAGGGGGGAAATAGTTATTAAATGAAAAGTGTAAAAAAAAACAAAAAAAAAAAACCACCAAAATATTAAGTATGAATAACCCCCTTTTCCCAATGTCACATATAAAATGTATAAATAATAAACATATTACATATCGCCACGTCAGAAAAGTCCAAACTATTAAAATATAAAAAAAATCTATGCGGTGAACGCCGGAACAGAAAAAAGAAATAAAAACTGCGCGATTCGCCATTTTTTAAAATGCGGAATGCACGTGGCTTTTTTGGTTTATTTTTTTCGTGTGGTATCGAATGGTATCGAGTATCGCAATACTTTTTCATGGTATCGAAACCGAATCAAAAATTTGGTATCGCAACAACTCTACTCTGAACCCAGAATTGTACAGAATACTCCATGTGTGGTCTGACTAGTGACTTGAACACCAGACCTTCTGTTTGGCAGATAGAAGAGTTACCACTACACTACAAACCTGCATTGTTAAAGGGCTAAATAAGAGTCTAATGTTTTAGTGGGAAGGCTGTGGGCACTTGATAAAAAATTATTATTATCCAAAAAAAACTTTTAACCACAGAAAATTCAGCCCCTTTAAAGGGGTTCTACAGTTTGTTTAAACTGATGATCTATCCTCTGGATAGATCATCAGCATCTGACCAGCGGGGGTCCGACACCCGGGACCCCTGCTGATCAGCTGTTTGAGAAGGCAGCGGCGCTGGCAGTAGCGCCCGCGGCCTTCTCACTGTTTATCGCCGGCCCAGTGACGTCACGACTATTATCACTGGCCTGGGCGGGGCTAAGCCCCAATCAAGTGAACAGAGCTTAGCCCCGCCCAGGCCAGTTGTTACTAGCCGTGACGTCACTGGGCCTGCGGTAAACAGTGAGAAGGCCGCGGGCGCTACTGCCAGTGCCGCTGCCTTCTCAAACAGCTGATCGGCAGGGGTCCTGGGTGTCGGACCCCCGTCAGTCAGATGCTGATGTTCTATCCAGAGTTTAAACAAACTGCAGAACCCCTCGAAAGGGGTATTTGATAATAATTTTTTATCAAGTGCCCACAGCCTTCCCACTGAAACAGAAGACTCTTATTTACCGGCTCCATGCCATTACGGTCCTCCACTCTGCAAACGCTGTCATCATCTTCTGGTCTCCGCGCTGTTTAAGTCCAGCTGGGCCATTGTCACATGCACCGCTCCAGTCAATGACCATAGCCAGCCGAATGCAAACAATAGCACAGAACGCACAGCGCGGCCACCTCTCCACGACTGCTGGAAATAGCCGAGCCAGCACTTTGCTATTTTCAGAACGCCTATTGAAGCAAATGGAGGGTCGGCAATCATGTGTCACTTTATGTGGTAATAACTTTGGAACGCTTTTACTTATCCAGGCCATTCAGATATTGTTTTCTCGTGACACATTGTACTTCATGTTAATGGTGATTTTGAGTCAATATGTTTTACCTTTTTATTTTTTTTTGCCAAAAGTTAACAAAAGTTTGAAAAAATTCACTGTTTTCTAAATTTGAATCTCTCTGCTTTTAAGACAGATAGTGATACCTCATAAAATACTCAATAATTAACATTCACCATATGTCTACTTTATGTTGGCATCATTTTGGTAATGTAATTTTATTTTTTTAAGATGTTAGAAGGTTTAGAATTTTAGAAGCAATTTTTGAAATTTTTAAGAACATTTCAAAAGGACCAATTCAGTTCTGAAGTCACTTTGAGGAGCTCACATAACAGAAACCACCTATAAATGACCCCATTTTAAAAACTACACCCTCTAACAATTCAAAACTGGTTGAAGAAATGTTGTTAACCCTTTAAGTTTTCCACAGGAATTAAAGCAATTAGATGTGAAATGTCAAAATTTCACTTTTTTTTGCAGATTTTCCATTGTAATCAATTTTTTCCTGTAACACATCAAGGGTTAATAACAAAACAAACCTCAAAATTTATTACCCTGCAGTTTACAGAAACACCCCATATCTGGTCGTATACCGCTGTATGGGCACACAGCAGGGCACAGAAGGCAAGGAGCTCCGTATGGTTTTTGGAGGGCAGATTTTGCTGGAATGGTCTTCGGGTGGCATGTTGCATTTGAAGAGACCCTGAGGTATCCCCACAGTGAAAACCCCCTAAAAGTGACCACATTTTGTAAACTGCACCACCCAAGGGATTTTTAAGGGGTGTATTGAGCACTTGACGCAACAGGCGTTTCATGGAATTTATAATACTTGGCTGTGAAAATCAAAAATTACTTTTTTTTTTACAAGAAAAGGGCTCTTTAGGCCCAAACTTTCTTTTTCACAAAAGATAACAGGAGAATATCCCCCACAATTTGCTACCCATTTTCTCCTGAATACAGTAACACCCCAAATGTGGTCGTAAACTGTTATTTGGGGATACGCCAGGGCTCAGAAGGAAGGAGCGGCATCTGGATTTCTAACATGTAATTTTCTGTCACAGTTTTTAAGAGCGATAACGTTTTTTGTTGTTGTTGATTAAGCTGCGTGAGGGCTTATTTTGTGCGGGACAAGCTGTAGTTTTTATTGGCCTCATTTTGTGGTACATTTGGCTTTCTGGTCGCTTTTTATCAAATTTTTTGGGAGGTGACAAAAAGTCACAAAAAAAGCAGTTTTGTATAATTTTTCAATTTTGTTTTTACACCATACACTTCATGGGGTAGATCATGTGATATGTTTATAGATCCAGTCGTTACGGACGCAACAAAACCAAATATTTCTAGTTAATTTTTTTTACGTTTCACACAAGAACATTTTTAGAAAAAAAAACATGTTTTTGTGTTGCTATTTTCTTAGAGCCATATATATATTTTTTTTCTGGATATGGTCTTGTGTGAGGGTTTGTTTTTTGCAGGATGAGGTGGAGTTTTTATTGCTACCATTTTTGGGTACTTACAACTTTCTGATTGATTGATATTACATTTTTTTGGAGGTGAGGTGACTGAAAAAAAAGCTGTTTTGGAGTATTTTTTATTTTTTTTACGCCATTCACTTGATGGGGTAGATCGTGTGATATTTTTGTAGAGCCAGTTGTTACAGATGTGGCAATACCAAATATGTCTATTTTTTTTTTTTATTCTACGTTTTACACAATAAGAGGATTTTTTGAAAAAAAATCAAGTTTTTGTGTTGCAATTTTCTTAGAGCCATATTTTTTAAAATTTTCTGGCTATGGTCTTGTGTGGGGGCTGATTTTTTGCAGGATAAGTTGCTGTTTTTATTGCTACCATTTTGGGATGTATGTGACTTTTCGATTGATTAACATTTTGTTGGGAGGTGAGGTAACTAAAAAATCAGTTTTGATGTTTTTTTGTGAGATCCTGTGATATTTTTATAGGACGCGGTGATTCTAAGCATGTCAATTTTTTTCTATTTTTAACATTTTTTAAATCATTTAATTAGGGAAAAAATATTTTTACATGTGAAACTTTATTTTTATTTTATTTTACACTTTGTGTCCCCATAAAGTCATACTGTACAAGACCTCTGGGGGATATTTAACTTCACTTTTTTTTATTTTATACTATTGATTTCTCCTGTAACTGGGGCTGACATAGTAGCTCCAGTTACAGAGAGAATATAGCCATTGAGATCTGTGGAAGACCCGACAGCTCCTGCACTCCCCCGGCCCCGGTGGTCACATGACCACCGGGCCGGGACAGGAAGTGCATAGCGCTTCCTGATCTGTATACACAGCACTCGCTGAGCGCTGCGTATACAGCGATCTTGAAGGCAGGGACTCTCTGGGGTGCCCTGCTGTCAAAACGTCCAATCAGAGAGAAACCTGACCGCCCAGGACGTTTATAGTCAATGGGCGGTCGGGAAGTGGTTAAAGCCAAAACTGTCTGCAGAGGCAAAGGGTTAAAAGTGATTACATATGCCATCCCTGCAAGGGTTAAAGGATTTCAATACATATAACAGCCAGAAGGTTATATATTTGCTAAAATGTCCCCTTGAGAAGGCGTATGTTGGACAGACTTCTAGGGCTGTCTGAATTTGGATCAATGAACCTCGATCTGCTATAAATGCAGGTGTTTTGGGTAATGGAAGTGAGAAAGAAAATGTAAAGAAACCACTGTGGCACCTCATTTTAGAAAAATGGAGCATAGAGTATCTTGAGGATAGGTCATCAATATTAAAATCATGCAATCTGGACGTACAGCTATGTCTATTTGCAGCAAGGCGTTACTAATACTGTACTGACAATTACGACAAGCAAAAGTCCCTTTTTCTTTGAGCAAATGTTTGTTCTCTTGTTTTCTTTGGCTGCACATCTGCACTCACAAGATAATTAGCAAGTGATTTCCCTTTCCTATACACACACCTTGGGCAATCCTGGAGGAGGGGGCCAAACTTAAAGAGGACCTTTCACTAGAATAGAAAATGTAAACTAAGTATACAGACATGTAGAGCGGCGCCCAGGGATCTCCCTGCACTTACTGTTATCCCTGGGCGCGGCTCCGTTCTCCCGGTATAGCCTCCGGTATCTTCATAGTTAGGCTCCACCCAGGGGAACCTGCCGGCGTCTCATTCTCCCAGGCTGTAGCGCTGGCCAATCGCAACGCTCAGCTCATAGCCTGAGAGAAAAAAAAACCTCTCAGGCTATGAGCTGAGCGCTGCGATTGCCAACGCTACAGCCTGGGAGAATGAGACGCCGGCAGGTTCCCCTGGGTGGAGCCTAACTATGAAGATACCGGAGCCTATACCGGGCGAACGGAGCGGCGCCCAGGGATAACAGTAAGTGCAGGGGGATCCCTGGGCGCCGCTCTACATGTCTGTATACTTAGTTTACATTTTCTATTCTAGTGAAAGGTCCTCTTTAATATCATATCTCAGGATATTCCAATGTTTCAACATAGTTTTTCTAATCATAATTACAATGAAAATCGTAAGTAGATATAAACAAAAACTCGATTATCCTTCTGCTCTGTCCTTTTCTACCTAAACCTCTCATGGGGCATCTCCTCAATTTCTTTACCAACACACCTAACTTTTGATTCCAAATCCCCTTTTTGAACCAACTTGTTAAAGGGATATTCCCATCTTAGACAATGGGGGTATATCGCTAGGATTTTTCTCAGCAATGCGGGCACATATAAACATGGGACCAACACAGATGCCTTCAGCTGCCAAGCGCACATGTAACAGGTCAGCCAGTGTCATAGGTACAAATCTGCTGACAGATGCCCTTTAAAGTACTCCCCATGTCTGAACTATAAATCTTCCTAGCTCTTACAAACTGCCCTCTGAGTGTACCCCTAGGAGGAGCATGATAACTATCATATCTTAACAAATTACTCCCCTCAGCTGTTTTAGAATACAAAGCGATAATTATTATACTACCCAAATCAAGGAAATGTATGCGAACAAGATCATATTCCACAGAAAACAGAATCAAAGCATTACACCTATTTAGATGCAGGACAAATTCCAGCAACTCTTCTTCACTACCTTGCCAAAGAAAAAAAATATCATCCACAAATCGTAGCCAACCCTTAGGCTTATTTCACACGGGCGATGTGAAATCTGGATGCCTTCACAATATAGATCATTCTTCAACCTTTCCTGAACACAGAGATGAGAAGAGTGATTTGTGTCCGAAAACACACGATAGGGTACCTCTTTGGCGCACAGGGACAACCACAGTTTCAGTTTTTTGGGGGTAAAGATACTATTTATTGTTCAGTTGACAACGCGTTTCGGAGTTTATAACTCCTTTTTCAAGTCTTGGGGGCGCCAACAGCAAGGGGTAACAGGCAGAAGGTGGCTGGGGATTCCTTCTGATGTGTGCTGCTGCTGTATCTGGCGACGCCAGATACAGCAGCAGCACACATCAGAAGGAATCCCCAGCCACCCGGCCACCTTCTGCCTGTTGCCCCTTGCTGTTGGCGCCCCCAAGACTTGAAAAAGGAGTTATAAACTCCGAAACACGTTGTCAACTGAACAATAAATAGTATCTTTACCCCCAAAAAACTGAAACTGTGGTCGTCCCTGTGCGCCAAAGAGGTACCCTATCGTGTGTTTTCGGACACAAATCACTCTTCTCACCCCTAACATTCCCTAGGAGTTTTTGGCAACTCCATCCAAAGGGACTGAACGGGTACCGGCAGCACGACCTCCCTCACCCTCCCAACCTATTGTGTGTCTAAACCTGTTGTGCGCTCACACCTGCACAACACCCAAAGGTGAGCACATTCTATCCATCACGTTATCTGCGTATCATCGCTTACTACCCTATGAGCGCCTCTCCCTTTTCTCTTTTGCCATAATTGCTGAACACAGAGATGGTCAGTGATAAATGCCGCTCATGTGCAAAGACCGCATGATGTTTGTTCACAACAGGCATCCGGATGGAAAACACTCATGTAAAAGGGGCATTAAATAGGTGTTCAAACTCCCATTCTGATACATATTGCGGGTCCCAGCACTTATTGGTGGTAGCGGAGCTTCTGGACTAGGGAGAGAGGGCTGTACGAGAAGAACACACAAGCTCTTCCACTCTTAGCTAGGAAGAGCGCTGCTGCTGGGATGATCAGGAGGATCATATGTTCTCCTCGTACAGCGCTCTCTACCTGGACCCGCATAGATTCAGAAGTGCATTAGCCGAATCATGTATACATTGGAATGCATTATTTTGCTAGCACACTGAAACCAATGACTTATTCTGCATTATTACTACTAGGTCACCACTCTGTCACCAGCAGTCATGCAGACATAAGAATACAGGACTGGCTCTGTCAATCTAGGGGGAGAGGGGAGTACCTAGCTGATAGGGATGATACAAAAGCACCATAGCCACAGAATGCCTGCTGTTTTATACAGGAGACACCTGAGGCTAATGTCTGTGATCGGCGGTAATGCCGACCATTTAGATGCCGTGGTCAAATGTGCTAAAACCCAGAAGCCTCCCCATGTAGGAGATCAGAGAAGGCGTTCATACATAGTAATGAGCCTGAGCCTGTACTAGGCTTCGAGACTGATTACTTGTATATTAAAGTTCAGGCCTCCAGGTGGCAGAACTGAACTGAATAATTGAGCAAATTCCATTATTTTATACAAATTGCAATCTGATGATTGCAAGTTGGGGTCCAATTAGGGACCTAACAAAAAGTTTAAAAAAAAGTTTTGAAAAATATTAAAAAATATATAAAAATTCTAATCACACTAAAAAATCAAACATAATGGGCATTATTGCATGCAAAAATGCCCGTAGTATTAAAATATAAAAAAATGGATCCCATACAATGAATGGCGTAATGGAAAAAAATAATAAAAAAGGCAGTTTTTTCATTACTTTACTTTTTTTATAAAAAGTGACCAAAAAGTATATTAACAAAACTACAGATTGTCCTGCAAAAAATGAGCCCTCACACATCTCCGTAGACATAACTATAAAAAAGTTATGGGGGTCAGGTTACGGCGATGACAAGAAAAAAATTATTATTTTTTCATTATTAAAATGCAATATGCTGGTCTTAAGATAAATTGGTCTAAATCGGCCTGCGTCCCGATTGATCCTCTGAACAATTTTATACCAGGTGCATTGGAAATTAAGAAGAGCAATGAACCCGTTAAATATCTGGGTATTCAAATAACCCCCAATCCTAAGGAATATGTCCAGCTGAATGTGATCCCTAAAATACAAGAAATTAGGAAGAAAATAGACGTATGGAAAAGATTATATGTCTCGATGGCAGGGCGGATCTCCTTAGTGAAAATGTGTTTATTACCCTCCCTGAATTATATCCTGTGGAATGCATCGGCAATAATCCCAAAAAAAATATTTAAAATAATTGCCAGTCTTTTAATGGATTTGATATGGCGAGGGAAAAAACCAAGGATAAAAGCACAAATATTGTATATCCAGGAGAGGGAGGGCGGACTATCAGTCCCAGACTTGGAATTATATTTTATTTCTGGCCATATAAAAACCATGATAACGTGGAGTAACACGCAAAGATATAAATCTATGATAGTAGGGATTAACGCAAGGTTGGAGAACTGTACTATCTTTCAGCACATAGAAGCAGGTGTGTTGGCACAACAGGGAAGTAGAAAGATACCGCTGTTTGAGCTGATGGAAAGGGTTTGGAAAGAAGCAAGGGCCTTCTGGACCCAGGCTGGACTCCATGCTGACACCATACTGTGGAATAATACCCACCTAATAGAACTAAAAGAAATTGAACAAGAGTTTTGGTGGAAGCATGGAGTCTATAAACTGGGCCAGATATGGAGATATGGCAATATATAATATTATATAGACGAAAAATCTGTGGATCACTTCGGTTAGACAATGTGGATCAGGTGCTCTTGGTCTAAAGTGGCCCGCCCAGCCACAGATAAATGGATACAAATAAAACAAGATAGACCAGGCACTCTATATATGGTGTCACAACTGAGATAATTATTTATTATATATAAAATCGATATCTGACGAACATCAATATAAAATACCATAAGCATTCATAAGCAGCAATATATTAATCCAAGCGATATGTATAAAATCGGTAAATCAAAGCAGTATGTACCTAGCGAACATCAATTGAGCATGCAGTCACAATGTTGAGCATGCAGTCGCGAATATTATTCGCTGATGATAAAAAGCACAGTCAGCCGACATCCATCAGACCACCACAACCGGCGTCTAGAGGAGTGGATTAACCAGTTTAAAGGTAACAACGTAACAGCAATTGCAAATGGTTGGGACGCCACCATGAAAGCTTTTTGCATTTAAACCTACTGGTCTTATTGCTACACTCACTGACATTGAAAGCTAATAACGGAATCACGTACATTTGAATATTCCTGGAAATCTGGATCTTTTTTAAAATCATTAAGTGGGTGCGGTTTCTGTCTAAATACTATAAACGGTACCGCTCGGACTAACAATTGATGCATTTGTATCCTATTGCTACCTACCAACATTGTGACTGCATGCTCAATTGATGTTCGCTAGGTACATACTGCTTTGATTTACCGATTTTATACATATCGCTTGGATTAATATATTGCTGCTTATGAATGCTTATGGTATTTTATATTGATGTTCGTCAGATATCGATTTTATATATAATAAATAATTATCTCAGTTGTGACACCATATATAGAGTGCCTGGTCTATCTTGTTTTATTTATATATAATATTATATGAAGATCTTAAAAAGGAGTATGGTCTGGATAATACAGAACCATGGTTTTTCCACATACAAATAAAACAAGTATTGAGAAAGCTGCTGGGGCGGGATACATTGATATCTACCCTTCCACAGCCGCTAGTTAACATTTCTGGTTTAAAAACGGGGGAAATTAGTTTCCAAAATATACCAATGTTTGTTACAACAAAAGACTAAGAAGATAGCAGTAAACAGCTTAATGCATAAATGGCAAGATGCTATAAACCCCCAGCGAGTAGAGTTCTGGGATCTGGCTATACAGGGGAAAAATAGGATTTCAAATAATTTTTCCCATAGAATCACCCAATTCAACATATTATATCGCCTCTATTACTCCCCCAAGTTTTTAATGAAGTGTTATAAACCCAAAGTCTTTAGATGTTTAAAGTGTGGGGAGATAGAGGTGGATGATGTTCACATACTTTGGCCTAAAGATCCAAGAGTTCTGGAGAAAGGTCAGAGATAGAATAGAGCAATACCATCGGATCAAAGTCCCTAGCCAATTCGAGATATGTATACTGGGAGTGATGGGGGAAATGGATATCTCTCAACATCGAGAAATAGCTTCCAGGCTAGGAAGTGTATTATCCGACATTGGGGAGGTAGTGCTGTACCCACGATTAGGGAATGGGAGAATTTGGTTAGAACTTCACTGGTTTGTGAGGAAGTTCATCTGGTAAACAACAAGAAGAAATATAGATTTTCTAGAATATGGCAGAAATGGTTGGTATAGGGACCTGTTCTGAGACGAGGGGAAATACCAGCTTTGGAACCTTTAATTAGAATCCTACAAACTATATCATGAGTTGGAGCTGGGGGTGTGGAGGCGAGAGAGAGAGGATAACTAGAGTGTGTTTTTTTTGTTTTTGTTTTTTCTGAGGAAAGCAGCCAACGAAAAAGGAGGTAGGGTGGGATATGTATGTCTTATTAAATGATATTAAATTAAATGTTTGTAAAAATTGATTTTGTATGTTAAAAAACAATAAAGATTTATAAAAAAAAAAAAAAAAAATGCAAGAAAAACCATACACTTGGGGTATCACCTTAATCATACTGACCTGGAGAATGAAGAGCACATGTCAGTTTTACCGCACAGTGAACGGTGTAAAAACAAAACCCATAAAACTGTGGGGGAATTGTGTGTTTTTCCAACTTCACCCCCATTTTGAATTTTTTTCCTGCTTCCCACTACATTGTATGTAATATTAAATGTTAACATTAGAAAGTACAACTTGTCCTGCAAAGAAACAAGCCCCATACGGCTGCGTGAACAGAAAAATAAAAATGTTATGGCTCCGGAAAGGCAGAGAGCGAAAAATGAAAATGCAAAAACTGCAAATCGCTGCGCCAGGAAAGGGTTAAAATGCAGTGGTTTACAGAGATTTACAAAGCAAAATGCTTCAGAATTTAGTTGAACATTGCTCCATCATGGAGTCCATGACCTGCATCAAGTGTTTTGGACACTTTTTACACCAACTGCGATAGGAACATGTCTCTCTAATTGCATTCTGTGCAGCGGCAGCCCCAACCATCAGATTTGTTTTGATGGTTCAGAGAGAAATGACTGCATCCTTCTGATGCACAGAATAAGGCACTATCATTAGATGGCAACTCCTTTCCCTCTTCAGTGCACTGAGCATACACTAAATATCAGTGCAGGAAGGGCACCTCCGAGACCTTGAAGGTAAAGTTTGGTGACATCTTGCCAAAGTGGTATTCATTTTGAGATCCAGCTTGTGCTTGTGCAAGATTTCGTACAAGCGGCTAAAGATCCTGTTCGTCCGTCTGGTCTAGTGAACGGCATCTAAGGTGTGCAGCTCCTGGGTGGATGACAGTGCTGAGCCGGTCTTTTACGCTTATTATCATCTGAGTCTTGTGAGTATAACCTGTGATCAGGTGACACTCCTTTTTAGAAGTTACTACACCATTGTGCGGTCTCTATTTTATTTCAGATTTCAACACCACAGTTGTGTTTGATGTATATGGATGAACCCATTTGACCGAAGATTTACATAAGAAAGAAAATATAAGAAACTTTTGGACTTTAACCATTTTAGCATACTCTCCTGCAGCGCAATTCATTTTCTTCTATTTCAAGATTCAATGATACACTGATATGTATGGAACCACTATGGGATGTACTGTGTTTCTATAGGGGCTGGCATTGTTATGGGGGAAGTTAAGGGGCTTTATGGGTATTGTCTTAATGTGTTTCACTTTCTGAAGAGCCATACATTTCTCAAAGGGGAATATTCCTGTGAAGGGTTTGTCCACAGGATAGACCATTAATATCAGATTTGTAGGTCCTACACCCTTCAGCTGTTACCGTGTAGCTCCGGCTTCCGAACTACACAGTGGCGATCATTGTGTAGTGGATGAAGTTGATAGCTGCATCACAACTCCTATTCACTTCAATGGACACCGTGCTGTAGTTGCCAGCTGCTAACACTACATAGTGGATGGGGCTGTGTAGTTCCAGCACCGACTTCATTACAACTAAATAGTTGATCGATAGGGGTGCAGGGTGTCGGACCCCGGATGGCCTATCTTTAGCATAGGTTAGCAATATCAAAATCTTGGATAACTCATTTAAGTTTATTGTGACCCTTGGTAGTGGTAGAACTGGACAATTTGCCTCTCATGAAAAGAAGGTGCACCCCTTAACTAGAGCATATGTGATGACATGATGGGTTCTGTAGCCCCTCTTATTCCACTTCACTGCCTCTTCAGTTCTCACAAGATGCATCTCATATACAGTTTGCTGAATCTTAAGGGGCACCATTACAACAAAGAAGAGACCACCACATTATGGAGACAGCTACATTTATTGGGCAGTGTTCACAGTTGCAGCACGCCAGACCTGCAGGGTATTGCGAAGTGAGGTCACGGTTATGGGCAATCAAGGGTTACTCACTATCTGGAGGAGAACCCTGGGCAGGCATGCGGCAGTGAAGGAGAGGTAGACACAAGTTCCTCTAGGGCACACTCTGTATGGAGAGACCTGGCCTGATGTTGTGTGAGGTGCCCTGGATGTTGCAGGTGTTTAGAGTGCCTGAGGCAAGGTCCATTTAAGATTCGTGACGCCAGTGCCTGTAACGGTGGCACACCGGTTTCCAGTAGCAATAAGTGAGGTACACAGGTGGTATAGTGAACCAAACGTTGCTTTACTTATAACAGTCCAACTTTGTACAACAAGATGGTAATGCAGTCCCTTATATCACAAGCTTCACAAGCAGGCTTATTTCAAATACTGGCAGGTATAATTCTGTGCAAGATACTAAGAGGGTAATCAACAACACACTCAGAATCAGGTTGTACCTTCTCCTCAGAAATAGTGTACGCTGTTCTTTAGAACTCCTGTCTGGTTTCTATCCCAAGGCCCGGATGCCTAAACGCTGGCTTTAATCCTTGGTAATTATATCTTCCTCCCGTATTGACTCTTGCTCTTACTTTATAGTTCCTCTGCCCATTAGCTTACTTATCTTAGCTGGTTGCACTGTCTCTGCTTGGCTTGAGGGTAACTGCAGGTTTCTCCCAGGAGGTTCCGTCCTACTACTGGGGTGTCTTCTGAGCTAACTAAGGCTCACTCAATCTTCAGGCAGGCTAAGGTTCTTCAACTAGCCTCCTGGTCATAGCTAGCAGCCAGGGCTATCAAGCTGCATGTCAGGAGGAGGCCCTCAGCATATCTCTGGCTGGTGCCTTCTCACTTCTGTCTCCACAGACTCCTGACTATGAACCTCCCTCCTCCCTGTCTGGGCCTGGACATTTATACTAGGGGCTCCCTATCTCCTTCTAGTGTCTAGGATGCCTAACTACACCCTAATAGGCCTGCAATGCATAATACAGGGGAAACATTGCATATAAAAGCACATAGAAAATACATTAAATGCATAGTTAAATATAAGATCACTGTCCCTGGTGAGTAGAAGTAACACGTGCACCAATTGACCCTTGTGTAGTGCCCACGCCTACCTAGTGGGACACTACATAGCCCCACGCTATAACGTTGCCCGTCCTCGGCGCAACATGAAGGGGGCCCTGCTCAGCTGGATACTGCACCTGAAAAAGAGAAATAATGCAAAGCAGGAAAATACATCTACATCTGCAAAATACATAATATGTATACATCAGGCAGTTCCACTGGCTTAGGAGCAAGTACGGTGAAAAGGGGCGTCGTTCTCTTCTCTCAGGATAATGTAAGGGAACAGGGGCGCTGACCTGGCGCAGCGTATCAATAATACCAGGATAGTCCATATAATACTTTAAGTGCAAATTGTCCATAATAGAACAGTAGAAAAATGTAGAACAATTAAAAGTTCTTGGAGGCTCAAAGAACAAACATGAGTCCGTACCCAGGTTCTTTTCTTATTTAGAGCAAGTGTTTCAAAAAGCCAGCAGTGCGAAGGTATGTGAAAACAGCTAGGATCACAGAGGCTCGCATACAGTGGAGTCCATCTCTGGGCACATTTCTTTAAAATAGCAACATCTCAGAGGCTCATGTGCATTTGAGTCCATCTCCGGGCACGTTTCCTTAGACTTAGGTTGCACAATAAAATGACAGCACATAAAAAATAGCCCACATTATTCCATTGGCATATATTTAAAAATAAGTGCTGCAATACCCTTAATCAACCTGAAAAGGGGGTTAAAGGGTTAAAGGTGCAACATAAAAATAGGCACAACTTGGCGAGATATTGTAGAAGCAGGCAAGAGGTCCTGTAAACAAGATGGCTTTGCAGCAATTGGTATTTCAGTGGGCGACCATACCACTGAGCCGTGGGTAACTGGCAGCAGCAACAAAGGACCAAAACAAAAGACTCCTGTCCTGGAAGAGTTGAATTCTCTTGAAGTAAATCCCTTGGCAAAAAGGAAATCAAATCAATGGCCTAGCAGGCCAATTCACAGGGGCCTGTCAGATTCGCTGGACATCACAGTGGTGCTCCCTGGCTCTGCTTGCAGATGGGGCCTGTAGTAAGCATCAACAGGCGGATGTTCCCACAACACAGTATTGGGGGGCAACTGTAGCATGAACGGACCCCTAATTGGTATGCGCCCCATAGGCCTAGGGGTAATCACAGTTGGGGACCGCATCGGTCCAGGCATAACAATGGTAGGCTGTGCTGGCTTAGATACCGCTGCTGCAAGCGGTTCAGTGGATTCCTGGACAACTGGCTCTACACAACAATGCACAGTATAAGAGGGCCTCCTTGGGGGCCTCAACGCAGCTGCAGGTACAAAGGGTGGCTGAACGGCAGGGACAGGTACCCTTACCTCTGACCCAGCGACGTCCGAGTACTGAAGGCGGACCTCTTCCTTCCGAGGTGGCGTCCGGATTCTGGCGGTGGCAAGCCGGCGCAGTCCTCGCAGCTGTTCCTCCAGGCGGACGATCTGGTCATCCAGGCTCTCGGACTCGGGATCGCTGTCTTCCGGAGCTTCCGCTGGTACAGGTAGGGGAGTCGCATCCTGCGCAGCCGCTGCAGGTTCAGGTGACGCATCTGGTCTTTTACCCTTTCGGATGTTGTCCAGGGTCACGTGGAATCTTTCCAGGTTCTCGATCTCTTTAATAGTTTTCTCCCGGCGAGGCAGCTCAGGGGACGGATATGGGCTCACCCACTTCTCCACTACCGTTGGTTGCCAGAATACATTCGGGCCAATCAAAGAGCCCCGCTCTTGAAATGCATGATGGGCCGGTTCTGGAGAGCGCGCTGGTTCGCACTCGCAGCCAGTATAGTCCTCATCAGCTTCCCAGTCCTCCAGTTCTTTCCTGGGACGGGTCACGGCAGTGGCATATGGGCCTCGCAGGCCCTCGGCAGGGGTGAACTCCACTTCTTCTCCCTCGCGGAGGTTGTGCATGCGCTCAGGAAGGTAACTCCGCTTGACGGACCTCCGATTCACATACAAGTCTCTGCCGGTAGTGTAATCTTGGATAAAACCGTAGCCACGGTCCTTGTCAAATGCCACAACCAACCCCTTTCTCCTTTCCAGGCGGGGTTGGGTGTCAGTGTGGCGGCGCTCATGAACGGTCTTTGCCAGTTCCTCATAGTATATATTTGTCTTGGTCGTATTCTTTATGGCGGCCTCCCGTATCTCTGCCATCAATGCTGACCACTTGAATGAGGGCTGGAAAAAGTCTCTCCAGGAGCCATAGTAGTTCTCCGGTTGTGTCCTCGGTGGCGGGCAGGCGGGTCTCTCCGGTCCCGGAGAGTAGGCCGGTGGAGCGTCCTCTCGCTCCATAGTATTAGGATCCATTTTCAACAGATCAGGCGCGGACATCCCAGCAGAGCAGTCTTCACTCTTCAACATGCTCGATCCGTCCCCGGAGAGCGACAGGGTGGCGCCAACAATTTCAGACAGATCCTCCCATTGCACTGGGAGGCCGCCCCCCAGGTACTCCAGTATGGGGGAGGCGGAGTCCATTTCTGCAGACACGCAAATGTCCAGACAGGGCGGTGGCGCCGACATATAACCTTTCCCGCACTTTTCAGCAAAAAGGGCGCCAATTTTTACCGCCAATTTAGTATGAAGATGACGCAGCAGTAAATCCAAGCGAGCTAAGCGGCCATCTTTAAGCAAAACGCTGTCTATTCACGGACAGCAAGCGGTGGCTTTGCAACAGTAAAACAGTCCAGAAAAAGCACAGTTTCACACCGCAAATTATTACAGTTCTTTGGCCCAGCAATTTTTCAATAAAGAATTTAGGGCTTGGTCACTTTAAGGCATATAGTAGCACACAGTTCTTGTATCCGCAATGGCGCAGGAATGTTCAGAATCCTGTTCGTGACGCCAATTTATGCAGCACGCCAGACCTGCAGGGTATTGCGAAGTGAGGTCACGGTTATGGGCAATCGAGGGTTACTCACTATCTGGAGGAGAACCCTGGGCAGGCATGCGGCAGTGAAGGAGAGGTAGACACAAGTTCCTCTGGGGCACACTCTGTATGGAGAGACCTGGCCTGATGTTGTGTGAGGTGCCCTGGATGTTGCAGGTGTTTAGAGTGCCTGAGGCAAGGTCCCTTTAAGATTCGTGACGCCAGTGCCTGTAACGGTGGCACACCGGTTTCCAGTAGCAATAAGTGAGGTACACAGGTGGTATAGTGAACCAAACGTTGCTTTACTTATAACAGTCCAACTTTGTACAACAAGATGGTAATGCAGTCCCTTATATCACAAGCTTCACAAGCAGGCTTATTTCAAATACTGGCAGGTATAATTCTGTGCAAGATACTCGGAGGGTAATCAACAACACACTCAGAATCAGGTTGTACCTTCTCCTCAGAAATAGTGTACGCTGTTCTTTAGAACTCCTGTCTGGTTTCTATCCCAAGGCCCGGATGCCTAAATGCTGGCTTTAATCCTTGGTAATTATATCTTCCTCCCGTATTGACTCTTGCTTTTACTTTATAGTTCCTCTGCCCATTAGCTTACTTATCTTAGCTGGTTGCACTGTCTCTGCTTGGCTTGAGGGTAACTGCAGGTTTTTCCCAGGAGGTACCGTCCTACTACTGGGGTGTCTTCTGAGCTAACTAAGGCTCACTCAATCTACAGGCAGGCTAGGGTTCTTCACTAGCCTCCTGGTCATAGCTAGCAGCCAGGGCTATCAAGCTGCATGTCAGGAGGAGGCCCTCAGCATATCTCTGGCTGGTGCCTTCTCACTTCTGTCTCCACAGACTCGTGACTATAAACCTCCCTCCTCCCTGTCTGGGCCTGGACATTTATACTAGGGGCTCCCTATCTCCCTCTAGTGTCTAGGATGCCTAACTACACCCTAATAGGCCTGCAATGCATAATACAGGGGAAACATTGCATATAAAAGCACATAGAAAATACATTAAATGCATAGTTAAATATAAGATCACTGTCCCTGGTGAGTAGAAGTAACACGTGCACCAATTGACCCTTGTGTAGTGCCCACGCCTACCTAGTGGGACACTACACAGTTCATATCTGTTAAAAGCTGTAAACCACACCATAACAATGAACTGTCTCATTTATTGCAAGGGGAATGTGCTTAAAGAGGTTGTCCAAGATTTAGATATTCATGAACGTGATCTACTTCTATGCAGATTTTTTAGGGCAATTTATAGATTTTAAAGTTTCATTTGTGATACTATAACATAATACTATACTTATAGATTGTATCTACAGGGTGTCCTACAAGTGGATAGCTCTGCAACCTCTGATCCTTTGATCAGAGGCAGTGCCGTAACTAGAGTTCTATGGGCCCCAGATCCAACTTTGGATTGGGGCCCCTCACCCCTATTACCCTGCCCCCCTTTTACCTTTTTGTAGAGTTGAGCGAACACCTGGATGTTCGGGTTCGAGATATTCGGCCGAACTTCCCGGAAATGTTCGGGTTCGGGATCCGAACCCGAACCCCATTGAAGTCAATGGGGACCCGAACTTTTCGGCACTAAAAAGGCTGTAAAACAGCCCAGGAAAGAGCTAGAGGGCTGCAAAAGGCAGCAACATGTAGGTAAATCCCCTGCAAACAAATGTGGATAGGGAAATGAATAAAAATAAAAATAAAATAAATAAAAATTAACCAATATCAATTGGAGAGAGGTCCCATAGCAGAGAATCTGGCTTCAAGTCAGCAGAGAATCAGTCTCTTCATGCCATAGCAGAGAATCTGGCTTCACGTCACCCACCACTGGAACAGTCCATTGTCATATATTTAGGCCCCGGCACCCAGGCAGAGGAGAGAGGTCCCGTAACAGAGAATCTGGCTTCATGTCAGCAGAGAATCAGTCTGCATGTCATAGCAGAGAATCATGCTTTACATCACCCAACACTGGAACAGTCCATTGTCAGATATTTAGGCCCAGGCACCCAGGCAGAGGAGAGAGGTCCCATAACAGAGATTCAGGCTTCATGTCAGCAGAGAATCAGTCTGCATGTCATAGCAGAGAATCATGCTTTACGTCACCCAACACTGGAACAGTCCATTGTCAGATATTTAGGCCCAGGCACCCAGGCAGAGGAGAGAGGTCCCGTAACAGAGAATCTGGCTTCATGTCAGCAAAGAATCAGTCTTCATGTCATAGCAGAGAATCAGGCTTCACGTCACCCACCACTGGAACAGGCCACTGTCAGATATTTTTAGGCCCCGGCACCCAGACAGAGGAGAGAGGTCCCATAACAGAGATTCAGGCTTCATGTCAGCAGAGAATCAGTCTGCATGTCATAGCAGAGAATCATGCTTTACGTCACCCAACACTGGAACAGTCCATTGTCAGATATTTAGGCCCAGGCACCCAGGCAGAGGAGAGAGGTCCCGTAACAGAGAATCTGGCTTCATGTCAGCAGAGAATCAGTCTGCATGTCATAGCAGAGAATCATGCTTTACGTCACCCAACACTGGAACAGTCCATTGTCAGATATTTAGGCCCAGGCACCCAGGCAGAGGAGAGAGGTCCCGTAACAGAAAATCTGGCTTCATGTCAGCAGAGAATCAGTCTTCATGTCATAGCAGAGAATCAGGCTTCAAGTCACCCACCACTGGAACAGGCCACTGTCAGATATTTTTAGGCCCCGGCACCCAGACAGAGGAGAGAGGTCCCATAACAGAGATTCAGGCTTCATGTCAGCAGAGAATCAGTCTGCATGTCATAGCAGAGAATCATGCTTTACGTCACCCAACACTGGAACAGTCCATTGTCAGATATTTAGGCCCAGGCACCCAGGCAGAGGAGAGAGGTCCCGTAACAGAGAATCTGGCTTCATGTCAGCAGAGAATCAGTCTGCATGTCCTAGCAGAGAATCATGCTTTACGTCACCCAACACTGGAACAGTCCATTGTCAGATATTTAGGCCCAGGCACCCAGGCAGAGGAGAGAGGTCCCGTAACAGAGAATCTAGCTTCATGTCAGCAGAGAATCAGTCTTCATGTCATAGCAGAGAATCAGGCTTCACGTCACCCACCACTGGAACAGGCCACTGTCAGATATTTTTAGGCCCCGGCACCCAGACAGAGGAGAGAGGTCCCATAACAGAGATTCAGGCTTCATGTCAGCAGAGAATCAGTCTGCATGTCATAGCAGAGAATCATGCTTTACGTCACCCAACACTGGAACAGTCCATTGTCAGATATTTAGGCCCAGGCACCCAGGCAGAGGAGAGAGGTCCCGTAACAGAGAATCTGGCTTCATGTCAGCAGAGAATCAGTCTTCATGTCATAGCCGAGAATCAGGCTTCAAGTCACCCACCACTGGAACAGGCCACTGTCAGATATTTTTAGGCCCCGGCACCCAGACAGAGGAGAGAGGTCCCGTAACAGAGAATCTGGCTTCATGTCAGCAGAGAATCAGTCTGCATGTCATAGCAGAGAATCAGGCTTTACGTCACCCAACACTGGAACAGTCCATTGTCAGATATTTAGGCCCAGGCACCCAGGCAGAGGAGAGAGGTCCCGTAACAGAGAATCTGGCTTCATGTCAGCAGAGAATCAGTCTGCATGTCCTAGCAGAGAATCATGCTTTACGTCACCCAACACTGGAACAGTCCATTGTCAGATATTTAGGCCCAGGCACCCAGGCAGAGGAGAGAGGTCCCGTAACAGAGAATCTGGCTTCATGTCAGCAAAGAATCAGTCTTCATGTCATAGCAGAGAATCAGGCTTCACGTCACCCACCACTGGAACAGGCCACTGTCTAATATTTTTAGGCCCCGGCACCCAAACAGAGGAGAGAGGTCCCATAACAGAGATTCAGGCTTCATGTCAGCAGAGAATCAGTCTGCATGTCATAGCAGAGAATCATGCTTTACGTCACCCAACACTGGAACAGTCCATTGTCAGATATTTAGGCCCAGGCACCCAGGCAGAGGAGAGAGGTCCCGTAACAGAGAATCTGGCTTCATGTCAGCAGAGAATCAGTCTGCATGTCCTAGCAGAGAATCATGCTTTACGTCACCCAACACTGGAACAGTCCATTGTCAGATATTTAGGCCCAGGCACCCAGGCAGAGGAGAGAGGTCCCGTAACAGAGAATCTGGCTTCATGTCAGCAGAGAATCAGTCTTCATGTCATAGCAGAGAATCAGGCTTCACGTCACCCACCACTGGAACAGGCCACTGTCAGATATTTTTAGGCCCCGGCACCCAGACAGAGGAGAGAGGTCCCATAACAGAGATTCAGGCTTCATGTCAGCAGAGAATCAGTCTGCATGTCATAGCAGAGAATCATGCTTTACGTCACCCAACACTGAAACAGTCCATTGTCAGATATTTAGGCCCAGGCACCCAGGCAGAGGAGAGAGGTCCCGTAACAGAGAATCTGGCTTCATGTCAGCAAAGAATCAGTCTTCATGTCATAGCAGAGAATCAGGCTTCACGTCACCCACCACTGGAACAGGCCACTGTCAGATATTTTTAGGCCCCGGCACCCAGACAGAGGAGAGAGGTCCCATAACAGAGATTCAGGCTTCATGTCAGCAGAGAATCAGTCTGCATGTCATAGCAGAGAATCATGCTTTACGTCACCCAACACTGGAACAGTCCATTGTCAGATATTTAGGCCCAGGCACCCAGACAGAGGAGAGGTTCATTCTACTTTGGGTTGCCCCGCAATATAATGGTAAAATGAAAATAAAAATAGTATTGAATGAGGAAGTGCCCTGGAGTACAATAATATATTGTTAAGGGGAGGTAGTTAATGTCTAATCTGCACAAGGGATGGACAGGTCCTGTGGGATCCATGCCTGGTTCATTTTTATGAACGTCAGCTTGTCCACATTGGCTGTAGACAGGCGGCTGCGTTTATCTGTAATGACGCCCCCTGCCGTGCTGAATACACGTTCAGACAAAACGCTGGCCGCCGGGCAGGCCAGCACCTCCAAGGCATAAAAGGCTAGCTCTGGCCACGTGGACAATTTGGAGACCCAGAAGTTGAATGGGGCCGAACCATCAGTCAGTATGTGGAGGGGTGTGCACAGGTACTGTTCCACCATGTTATTGAAATGTTGCCTCCTGCTAACACGTTCCGTATCAGGTGGTGGTGCAGTTAGCTGTGGCGTGGTGACAAAACTTTTCCACATCTCTGCCATGCTAACCCTGCCCTCAGAGGAGCTGGCCGTGACACAGCTGCGTTGGCGACCTCTTGCTCCTCCTCTGCCTTCGCCTTGGGCTTCCACTTGTTCCCCTGTGACATTTGGGAATGCTCTCAGTAGCGCGTCTACCAACGTGCGCTTGTACTCGCACATCTTACTATCACGCTCCAGTGCATGAAGTAAGGTGGACACATTGTCTTTGTACCGTGGATCCAGCAGGGTGGCAACCCAGTAGTCCGCACACGTTAAAATGTGGGCAACTCTGCTGTCGTTGCGCAGGCACTGTAGCATGTAGTCGCTCATGTGTGCCAGGCTGCCCAGAGGTAAGGACAAGCTGTCCTCTGTGGGAGGCGTATCGTCATCGTCCTGCGTTTCCCCCCAGCCACGCACCAGTGATGGGCCCGAGCTGCGTTGGGTGCCAGCCCGCTGTGAACCTGCTTCATCCTCATCCTCCTCCACCTCCTCCTCGTCCTCCAGTAGTGGGCCCTGTCTGGCCACATTTGTACCTGGCCTCTGCTGTTGCAAAAAACCTCCCTCTTAGTCACTTCGAAAAGACTGGCCTGAAAGTGCTAAAAATGACCCCTCTTCCTCCTCCTCCTCCTGGGCCACCTCCTCTTCCATCATCGCCCTAAGTGTTTTCTCAAGGAGACATAGAAGTGGTATTGTAACGCTGATAACGGCGTCATCGCCACTGGCCATGTTGGTGGAGTACTCGAAACAGCGCAACAGGGCACACAGGTCTCGCATGGAGGCCCAGTCATTGGTGGTGAAGTGGTGCTGTTCCGCAGTGCGACTGACCCGCGCGTGCTGCAGCTGAAACTCCACTATGGCCTGCTGCTGCTCGCACAGTCTGTCCAGCATGTGCAAGGTGGAGTTCCACCTGGTGGGCACGTCGCATATGAGGCGGTGAGCGGGAAGGCCGAAGTTACGCTGTAGCGCAGACAGGCGAGCAGAGGAAGGATGTGAACGCCGGAAGCGCGAACAGACGGCCCGCACTTTATGCAGCAGCTCTGACATGTCGGGGTAGTTGTGAATGAACTTCTGCACCACTAAATTCAGCACATGCGCCAGGCAAGGGATGTGCATCAAACCGGCTAGTCCCAGAGCTGCAACGAGATTTCGCCCATTATCGCACACCACCAGGCCGGGCTTGAGGCTCACCGGCAGCAACCACTCGTTGGTCTGTTGTTCTATACCCCCCACAACTCCTGTGCGGTGTGGGGCCTGTCCCCCAAACATATGAGTTTCAGAACGGCCTGCTGACGTTTACCCCGGGCTGTGCTGAAGTTGGTGGTGAAGGTGTGTGGCTGACTGGATGAGCAGGTGGAAGAATAGGAGGAGGAAGCTGAGTAGGAGGAGGAGGAGACAGGAGGCAAAGAATGTTGCCCTGCGATCCTTGGCGGCGGAAGGACGTGCGCCAAACAGCTCTCCGCCTGGGGCCCAGCCGCCACTACATTTACCCAGTGTGCAGTTAGGGAGATATAGCGTCCCTGGCCGTGCTTACTGGTCCACGTATCTGTGGTTAGGTGGACCTTGCCACAGATGGCGTTGCGCAGTGCACACTTGATTTTATCGGATACTTGGTTGTGCAGGGAAGGCACGGCTCTCTTGGAGAAGTAGTTCCGGCTGGGAACAACATACTGTGGGACAGCAAGCGACATGAGCTGTTTGAAGCTGTCTGTGTCCACCAGCCTAAATGACAGCATTTCATAGGCCAGTAGTTTAGAAATGCTGGCATTCAGGGCCAGGGATCGAGGGTGGCTAGGTGGGAATTTACACTTTCTCTCAAATGTTTGTGAGATGGAGAGCTGAACGCTGCCGTGTGACATGGTTAAGATGCTTGGTGACGCAGGTGGTGGTGGTACATCCCATGTTTGCTGGGCGGCAGGTGCCAACGTTCCTCCAGAGGCGGAGGAAGAGGCCGAGGCGGCGGCAGCAGCAGAAGAGGCCGAGGCGGCAGCAGCAGAAGAGGTAGCAGGGGGAGCCTGAGTGACTTCCTTGTTTTTAAGGTGTTTACTCCACTGCAGTTCATGCTTTGCATGCAGGTGCCTGGTCATGCAGGTTGTGCTAAGGTTCAGAAGGTTAATGCCTCGCTTCAGGCTCTGATGGCACAGCGTGCAAACCACTCGGGTCTTGTCGTCAGCACATTGTTTGAAGAAGTGCCATGCCAGGGAACTCCTTGAAGCTGCCTTTGGGGTGCTCGGTCCCAGATGGCGGCGGTCAGTAGCAGCGGAGTCTATTGGCGGCGGGTGTTCTGCTTTTGCCCACTGCTCCCTCTTTGTCTTTTGCTACGCTGTTGGCTCGGTCTCACCACTGCCTCTTCCTCCGAACTGTGAAAGTCAGTGGCACGACCTTCATTCCATGTGGGGTCTAGGACCTCATCGTCTCCTGAATCGTCTTCCACCCAGTCTTGATCCCTGACCTCCTGTTCAGTCTGCATACTGCAGAAAGACGCAGCAGTTGGCACCTGTGTTTCGTCATCATCAGAGACGTGCTGAGGTGGTATTCCCATGTCCTCATCATCAGGAAACATAAGTGGTTGTGCGTTAGTGCATTCTATCTCTTCCACCCCTGGGGAAGGGCTAGGTGGATGCCCTTGGGAAACCCTGCCAGCAGAGTCTTCAAACAGCATAAGAGACTGCTGCATAACTTAAAGCTCAGACAGTTTCCCTGATATGCATGGGGGTGATGTGACAGACTGATGGGCTTGGTTTTCATGCGCCATCTGTGCGCTTTCTGCAGAAGACTGGGTGGGAGATAATGTGAACGTGCTAGATCCACTGTCGGCCACCCAATTGACTAATGCCTGTACCTGCTCAGGCCTTACCATCCTTAGAACGGCATTGGGCCCCACAAAATATCGCTGTAAATTCTGCTGGCTACTGGGACCTGAGGTAGTTGGTTCACTAGGACGTGTGGCTGTGGCAGAACGGCCACATCCTCTCCCAGCAACAGAGGGTCCACTAACACCACCACGACCATCTCCACGTCCGCGTCCCTTACTAGATGTTTTCCTCATTGTTACCGTTCACCACAATAAGAAAAATATTATTCGGGCCAATGTATTGAATTAAAATTCAGGCCTTTTTTTACAGACACCTAACACTATCTGGCTATCTATTTAAGTACCGTATTACACTAATACAGGCACACCAGTAATGACAGGTTTAGCTGAATATAAATTTGAGGCCTATTATTTAGGCGCTGGGTGACAGGTATACGTTTACGGACAGAATTAGACTTGGATCTGCACTGTAGCGTGTGTGTGAAGTTCTTGAGAATTACCCTATCAGCACCTTGAATCTAATATACCCTTTTAGGGATAGATTTAAAGTGGGCCTGATACAGCAGAAACCACTAATTTTGAGAATTGCAAATTTGGGAATTGTTTTTTAACCCAGAACAAAAACTGTGCTTTGACGGTCACTACAAATAACTTGACCAGCTAAAACAGTACAGATTTGGATGAATATAAATGTGAGGCCTATTTTTTAGGCGCTGGGTGACAGGTATACGTTTAATCACAGAATTAGACTTGGATCTGCACTGTAGCGTGTGTGTGAAGTTCTTGAGAATTACCCTATCAGCACCTTGAATCTAATATACCCTTTTAGGGATAGATTTAAAGTAGGCCTGATACAGCAGAAACCACTAATTTTGAGAATTGCAAATTTGGGAACTGTTTTTCAACCCAGAACAAAAACTGTGCTTTGACGGACACTAAATAACTTGACCAGCAAAAGCAGTAATGACAGATTTGGATTAATATAAATGTGAGGCCTATTTTTTAGGCGCTGGGTGACAGGCTCAACTTGCCCCTGATGTAGTATATGGCCAAAAAATAACCACACTATTGATGGTTAAATGCACTTGATGAAAGCTTGACCCTGATGTAGGATATAGCAAAAAATAACCACACTATTGATGGTTAAATGCACTTGGGTGACAAGGTCAGCTTGCCCCTGATGTAGTATATGGCCAAAAAATAACTACACTATTGATGGTTAAATGCACTTGATGAAAGCTTGACCCTGATGTAGGATATAGCAAAAAATAACCACACTATTGATGGTTAAATGCACTTGGTGGTAGCTTGTGCTGGCGCACCACAAGCCACAAAATGGCCGCCGATCACCCCAGAAAAAAGTGACTGAAAAACGCTCTGGGCAGCCTAAAAACACTGAGCAATTGAATAGCAGCAGTTCAATGATCCACAGCTGTAGATCGATCACTGAATGAAGTCTTTTGGAGGAGTTAATCACTGCCTAATCTCGCCCTAACGTCGCAGCTGCAACCTCTCCCTACATTTGTATCAGCAGAGTGACGTGCAGCGCTACGTGACCCAAGCTTATATAGAGGCTGGGTCACATGCTGCACTGGCCAATCACAGCCATGCCAATAGTAAGCATGGCTGTGATGGCCTCTTGGGGCAAGTAGTATGACGCTTGTTGATTGGCTGCTTTGCAGCCTTTCAAAAAGCGCCAAGAAAGCGCCGAACACCGAACCCGAACCCAGACTTTTACGAAAATGTTCGGGTTCGGGTCCGTGTCACGGACACCCCAAAATTCGGTACGAACCCGAACTATACAGTTCGGGTTCGCTCATCCCTACCTTTTTGCCCCCTCTCTCAATGTATATATTTTATTTTTTGTCCCCTCTCTCAATTTATATATTTTATTTTTTGTCCCCTCTCTCAATTTATATATTTCATTTTTTGCCCCCTATATATTTCATTTTGCCCCCTAAGTAATGAATGATTTGCTGCCAGACTTCCAGTGCCCCGTCCTGCCCTCATATGACCCCCCCTTTCTGAATCCACGGTTAGGAAGTTAATTATATGCCGCCACTGCCAGGTGCCCCCTCTCCCCCTAGTATGAAGCTGGTGTGGACATACATAAAAAAAAAAAAATACTTACCTACTCTGTTCCGCTCCGTCCGTCAGTCTGCACTTACTTGCTGCCGGCTGTGGCCTTTAGTGAGGTGTCAGACTGCGCAATCCCGTCATACGCTCTCTGCGGCGCCACGTCATTCCGTCATCCTGTGATCCCGCGAGACCCATGACCTCAGCGCTGTCACAGCTCGCTCCATACAGTATTCAAACGAAGTATTATGTGAATCGATTCGCTCATCCCTATTTACCACCAGAATTAGTTCACTTGGAAGATATGATATTATTGTACAGATTTAACCTGAGCTCTTGGCCAATCAAGGTCAAGATCACGATGTAGCCCTAGCATTATCCAACTGCAACAATTTCCGAAGGTGTTTCAAAAACATTTGTGGCTATGAGGAAATATTGTATTTGCACACAGCAATAGTAACAATGGTTTGATGAGTAGATCGGTCATGTTCCCATAAGAACATCACTACAAAAACACCCTTTGTATGACAACATTTTAGCTCAAACTTGAGGGACACATACAAATATCTTATAGGATCTGTACAGCAGTTGAAGAAGTGGAGCAGAGGTGCACGACCTGCAGCCTGATGGCCAAATGCAGCCTGCAGTGCTATTCTGTGCAGCCCCAACCATCAGAACACTGACCATGCACTAGATATCATTGGTAGGCCCTCTAGTGGCTGTTTGCAAGAATCTACCTCCCGAAGAAAAAACAGTAGCGCTGGAGCAAGGACAGTCAGGCTCTTACTGGCTCCCAGGGGAACAGGTGAATCCCCCGGTGGGTCCCTGAGCAAGGTGGGCCCTACATACAGATACCAGCCTATGCTTGTATAAAACCTGGGGATATTATTGAACAAACTACATACATCGAGTGGTGGAGAAGACTTCTAGGTACACAGGCAGGCCAGCCAGCACCCTGCTTCCCCATGGACCTGACCCGTCGTGTGAGCAGGTACATGTAGAATTTCAGTGGGCACCCAAAATGAATTTTACCTGGGGACCCTAGGCAGCCCAGTCCGACACTGAATGCTGTACAGTGTGGCTGGCACTGTTAGGCTGCGTTCACACAGGCGAGATTTCCGCGCGGGTGCAATGCGGTAGGTGAACGCATTGCACCCGCACTGAATCTGGACCCATTCATTTCTATGGGGCTGTTCAGATGAGCGATGATTTTCACGCATCACTTATGCGTTGCGTGAAAATCGCAGCATGCTCTATATTCTGCGTTTTTCACGCAACGCAGGCCCCATAGAAGTGAATGGGGTTGCGTGAAAATCGCAAGCATCCGCAAGCAAGTGCGGATGCGGTGCGATTTTCACGCATGGTTGCTAGGTGACAGTCTATAAACTGTATTACTTTCCCTTATAACATGGTTATAAGGGAAAATAATAGCATTCTGAATACAGAATGCATAGTACAATAGGGCTGGAGGGGTTTAAAAAAATAAACTCATTAACTCACCTTCTCCTCTTGATCTCGAAGTTCCCGGTCTCTTCTTTACTTGAGTTGTGGGCTAAAAGACCTTTGGTGACGTCAGATCACATGCTACATCACCGTGGTGATGTACCATGTGATTGGAGCATGTGATCTGACGTCACCAAAGGTCTTTTAGCCCACAACTCATCAGTAAACTCAACTCAAAGGTCCTTTAGCCCACAACTCAAGTAAAGAAGAGACCGGGAACTTCGAGATCAAGAGGAGAAGGTGAGTTAAAGGGTTTCTATCACTTCGTTTCACCTATTTAGCTTTCAGACACTAGCGATCCGCTAGTGTCTGCTTTATCTAACCATCCTAATATAACTGTTTATTGTCCTGCCGTTTAGCTAAAAAAATAACTTATATAGATATGCAAATGAGCCTCTAGGTGCTATGGGGGCGTGATTAGCACCTAGAGGCTCCGTCTACCTTAACAAACTGCCGCCGCCCAGCGCGTCCCTCCAGCCCGCCCATCTCCTCCGGAATGCGATGCTCCTCGTATTCGGCGCATGCGCAGTGAATGTCTGATCGCTTCCCTGCTCAGACATCTCCACTGCGCCTGTTCCTCGGAGCACTATGACGTCATCGGCGCAGGCGCAGTGGAGATGTCTGAGCAGGGAAGCGATCAGACATTCACTGCGCATGCGCCGAATACGAGGAGCATCGCATTCCGGAGGAGATGGGCGGGCTGGAGGGACGCGCTGGGCGGCGGCAGTTTGTTAAGGTAGACGGAGCCTCTAGGTGCTAATGACGCCCCCATAGCACCTAGAGGCTCATTTGCATATCTATATAAGTTATTTTTTTAGCTAAACGGCAGGACAATAAGCTCTTATATTAGGATGGTTAGATAAAGCAGACACTAGCGGATCGCTAGTGTCTGAAAGCTAAATAGGTGAAACAAAGTGATAGAAACCCTTTAATGAGTTTATTTTTTTAAACCCCTCCAGCCCTATTTTACTATACATTCTGTATTCAGAATGCTATTATTTTCCCTTATAACCATGTTATAAGGGAAAATAATACAATCTACACTACAACTAACCCAAACCTGAACTTCTGTGAAGAAGTTCGGGTCTGGGTACCAGTGTCGGTTTTTTATCACGCGCGTGCAGAACACATTGCACCCGCGCGATAAAAACTGAACATCGGAACGCAATTGCAGTCAAAACTGACTGCAATTGCATTCCTACTCGCGCGGTTTTGCCGCAACACACCGGGACGCATCCGGACCTAATCCGGACACGCTCGTGTGAACCCAGCCTTACGGGGACACTGAGTAAATGGCAAATTTTGGCTACCTGCACACAGATGTGAGCTGTCTTGCAGAAATTCTGCATGAATTTCAGTGTAGATTTCTGTCCATTTTTGCACCAAAAGAACCACACAAAGACCTGACATGCTGCAGATTTCTAAATCTGTATGGCAGGTCAATTTCCTTACAGTACAGAAAAGCAAAGCATACAAGAGATTTGTCTAATCTCATACACTTTGATGGGACTGTAGTTTTTTTGACACAATTTTTTTTTCCACATAAAGATCCGCATTGAAAAAATTTGCAGAATACGCAATGGGGAAATTTATCAAAAATTGTGTAAAGTAAAACTGGCTCAGTTGCCCATAACAACCAATCAGATTCCTTCTTTCCTTTTTCAGAGCTCCTTTAGAAAATGAGAGGTGGAATCTGATTTGTTGGTACAGTCAACTAAGCCTGTTTTCCTTTACACCAATTTGGATAAATCTTCCCCAATGTGTTCAGTACACTGTGTGTTTGGCATGGTTATGGGGGACAATGTGTGGGCGGCACTGTCACAGATGTACTGGTGTCTGGCTGTGTTCTGCATGGAACAGTTATAATGGTAACTGTAAGGGTCCATTCACACGTCAGTATTTTTACCTTTCCAGATAAACGTTCCTTTTTTTTGCGGATCCGTTTTTCAGTACAACCTTCAGTTTTTTTTACTAAAGTGCTTCCGAATCAGTTCCGTGTTTCAGATATTCCAGGTTTTTTTTCCATCCATTTTCCTGTCAACGGATCCGCAAAATCGGATGACATTTGGATGGTTTTTGTGCATGTCATCCGCATTTATGCGGATCCATTGACTTGAATGGACAACGGATCCAAAAAACGGACAGAAAGTAGGACAAGCTTAATTTTTTTCAGGATCCGCATACTTGAAAATAGGAAAACGGAACGGATTCCGTGATTCGGACAGCACTATGACTGGTGTCCGCATTTTTGCAGAGGCAATTGAAATGAATGGATCCGAAAAAACGTTCCAAAACGGAGTGTTATAACGGACGTGTGAATGGACCCTAAGGCTGTATGAGTTATATTTTAATAGGTTTAGCACTCCAGACAGGAAACAAATATGCCATAAATTTCCCAGACAGGCATAGTATTTTAACCTTTCCAGATAAACGTTCCTTTTTTTTGCAGATCCGTTTTTCAGTACAACCTTCCCTTTTTTTTACTAAAGTGCTTCCGAATCCGTTCCGTGTTTCCGTTATTCCGTTTTTTTCCCATCCATTTTTCTTTCAACGGATCCGCAAAATCGGATGACATTCAGATGGTTTTGTGCATGTCATCCGCATTTATGCGGATCCATTGACTTGAATGGACAACGGACCCGAAAAACTGACAGAAAGTAGGACAAGCTTAATTTTTTTTCGGGATCCACATACTCGAAAATAGGAAAACGGAACGGATTCCGTGATTCGGACAGCACTATGACTGGTGTCCGCATTTTTGCAGAGGCAATTGAAATTAATGGATCCGAAAAAACGTTCTGATTCAAATCGGAACGGAAACGGAGTGTTATAACAGACGTGTGAATGGACCCTAAGTTTTATTGTTGCCCTTGTTAGTGTTACAGTTTGACATTATGTCTCTCACATCAAAAAAAGTATGTGCATCCCTTAACTAGAGCATATGTGATGACATGATGGGTTGACCTGCTACAGGACCTTCAAATACACTGACAGCTAGAGGATTCCTTACTGAGCTCTTTATGTGGGTCCTCATTTGGAGAAAGGATCTGTTAAATGACACTTGCATCCCTACCATGTTTACTGCTAAAGCAAAAATAATCATGCTGCTGTTTGTACAAATCATTCAGAAAGTCTTCAGAGTCGAACGACTAATCATATGTAGGATATGGGACTACACCCTGTTGTCTACTGACTCCTGGCCCACTTAGCCTTTCCATAGGCTGTACATACCCCTCCTCTCCCCTGCCTTGCCATCTGAGATGGCAACATAGATGGCTACCATCATTGGCTTAGCTCTACTTGACACGTCCTTCAGCTCCTATGCCAGCTCTGATAGCTTTTGGGAACTCTGTATATTGTGTTATATCGTATCTTTGGTTCACTTTGTACTTATTGATGTTATCAAGCTTATTGATTTCTATAAGTAGTTCTTTATATCCTAATGTCCCTCTTCCCTACCCCCTCTCCCCCTTCCCTCTACCTACCCCTTCTCTTCCCTCATAGCCCCCTCTCTCCTTCCTATCCCTAGACCCCCTCCATACCTACCCCAATAATCTATACCTATACGAGGCCTTTCATTACTACCATCCAACTTCCGGCTAATTTAATTTCAGATATGACCATTGATATACTGTCTGTATTCGGACCATATCTTGGCCTCCTTCTCGTAATTTTCTGTATAATCCTTATTGACAAATAAAGATTATACAAAAAAAGAAAGTCTTCAGAGCCTTTCACTTTTTTCACATTATATGTTATAACCTTGTGGTAAAATAAAAAAAGTTCAAGTTTTTCCCTGTCATTCTCCACTCAGTACCCCATAATGACAAAGTGAATCGAGAATGTTTCTCCCATCTGCACACAGGATCTTTGGAGCTCAGCCAGAGTGACCTTTGGGTTCTTCGTTACCCCTCTTACCTATCCAATTACTTAGTTTGGAGGGGCAGCCAGCTCTAGGAATAGTCATGGTTCCAAATATCTTCTGTTTAAAATTATGGAGGTCTCTGTGCAATTTGGAACTTTCAGTTAAAACTCTTCTCCAGATCTGTTCCTCCACATAATCGTGTCTATGGACTCTACTACAGGCAGTTCTTTCCTCCTCATGGCCTGGTGTTTGCTCTGATATGCATTGTCAGCTGTAAGACCTATAGTAATAATAATAAGACCTATAGTAATATTATAGACAGTGGTATGTCTTTCCAAATAATATCCAATCAACTAAATTCACCACAGCTGGACTCCAGTCAAGGTGTAGAAACATCACAAAGATGATCAAGAGAAATGGGAGGCCCCCAGAGCTAAATTTTAAGTGTTGTAGCAAACGGTCTTAATACGTACCGTATTTTTCACTTTATAAGATGCACTTTTTCCCCCCAAAGGTGGGGGAAAATGGCCGTGCGTCTTGTAAAGCGAATACTATTGAGCGCTTCCATTATGGAAGCGCTCACTAGTATACATTAGGTGCGGGGAGTGAAGCACTGTGAGCGCTTCCGGTACTCACCCTCCCTGGTCTTTCTTCCTGGGGCCGGCGCTGCACTGTCCTGACCTCGTACCACACCTGGACATAGTACGCACACTATGACCTGACGCTGCACGAAGTCAGGTGACAGTGCAGCAGGGACCGGAGAAGACATGGGAGTGCTGCCGGAGATGGAGAGGAGCCACGGTGAAGGAGAGGTAAGAGGAGTTTTTTTTATTTTATTCTGATCTGAGGTCTGATGATTCTGGCAAGGAACTCTGGGGGGTCTGACATTGAGGGCTGATCTGAGGTCTGGTGGAGGGTCTGACAATGAGTATTGATCTGAGGTCTGATGGGTGTCTGAAATAAAGGTCTGATATGAGGTCTGATGGGGGTCTCATATTGATGGCTGATATGAGGTCTGATGGGGTCTGAAATAAAGGGCTGATATGAAGTCTGATGGGGGTCTGAAATAAAGGGCTGATCTGAGGTCTGAGGGGGGTCTGAAATAAAGGGCTGATCTGAGGTCTGAAATAAAGGGCTGATCTGAGGTCTGATGGGGGTCTCATATTGAGGGCTGATATGAGGTCTGATGGGGTCTGAAATAAAGGGCTGATATGAAGTCCGATGGGGGTCTGAAATAAAGGGCTGATCTGAGGTCTGTTGGGGGTCTGAAATAAAGGGCTGATCTGTGCTCTGAAATAAAGGGCTGATCTGAGGTCTGATGGGGTCTTACATTGAGGGCTGATCTCAGGTCTGATGGGGGTCTCACATTGATGGCTGATGGGGGTCTGACTTGGAGGGCTGATGGGGTTCTGACATGGAGGGCTGATATGGGGGTCTGATGTGATGTCCTGATATGGGGGTCTGATCTGATGTCCTGATATTTATGGGGGTCTGATCTGAGGATCTGATTTTCCTCCTCTAAAACCTGGGTGTGTCTTATCATCAGGTGCAATTTATAAAGTGAAAAATACGGTATGTCCTTTGGTTTTTCTATTTTAATGAAATTGCAAAAATTTAAAAAATTCTGTTTTAACTTTCTCATTATAGGGAATTGAGTGCAGATTGATGGGGGAAAACGTGATTTTTTTTACATTTTATTTTAGCACAAGGCCACAACATAACAAAATGTGACAAAAGACTTTCCCAATGCACTGTATCTGTATACTAAATATTAGTTTGATTTAAATTTCAAAATCTTCATTAGAAATAATAATCTACAGCAGCCACCAGCATGCCTAGATCCACGTACCTGCCATCATATAGATGTTCACTATATGACACATACAGTATGTCCATCACTAAGGCAAATTAGCAGTCAACCAAGGGGAGGGTTAAACAGTCAATATTGATGTAGAAGAGTTTAAAAAGAGGCCTAGACCACTCCATGCCAGCACTGGGCCCTCTGTGTCCTACTTGTAGCAATACCTAGACAGCTCTGGGAGCATCTAGCCCTATAATTCCTGGTGGTTCTAGTGCTCAGGCTCTTGATGGTACTTCCTTGGCAGTGCTTCTGCTCCTATTGTTGTAATACTGCAGTTCTTGGTGGTTATACTCTCCAGTATTAGTACTCCAGCTCCTGGTGGATTTAAGAATTCTGTCATTTTAGAACCTGGTGTTGGTAGTGCCAACAACCTCGCTTGAGGTGGACATAGAATTATCTATGGGTATCTACTTTTGCCCATTGATTCCAATTTCTACAGTTGCCAGTTGGATTAAAGCCATTATCTGCAGATAACTACTACTAATGCTGTGAATTTCAACTACAACCTTGTTTATGGATTACAATTGCTGCCATTATTTATGAAATACAATTCTAGATGGTTCGGTACTTAGATACAGTGGGGAAAATAAGTATTTGATACACAGGCGATTTTGCAGGTTTTCCCATCTAATTTTTATCGTAGGTACACTTCAACTGTGAGAGACAGAATCTAAAAAAAAAATCCTGAAAATCTCATTGTTTGATTCTTAAATAATAAATTAGCATTTTATTGCACAAAATAAGTATTTGATCACCTACCAACCAGCAATAATTCTGGCTCTCACAGACCTGTTAATTTTTCTTTAAGAAGCCTTCCTACTCTGCACTCATTACTTGTATTAATTGCACCTGTTTGAACTCGTTACCTGTATAAAAGACAATCAATCACACTACAACCTCTCCACCATTGCCAAGACTAAAGAGCTGTCTAAGGACACCTGGGACATAATTGTAGACCTGCACAAGGCTGGGATGGGCTACAGGATAATAATCAAGTAACTTGGTGAAAAGGCAACAACTGTTAGAACAATTATTAGAAAATGGAAGAAACACAAGATGACTGTCAATCTCCCTCAGTCTGGGGCTCAATGCAAGATCTCGCCTTGTGGGGTAAGGATGATTTTGAGAAAGGTCAGGAAGCAGCCCAGAACTATACGGGATGACCTGGTCAATGACCTGAAGACAGCTGGGACCACAGTCTCAAAGATTACCGTTAGTGACACACTATGCAGTCATGGATTAAAATCCTGCTGGGCACGCAAGGTCTCCCTGCTCATGCCAGCACATGCCCAGGCCTGTTCGAAGTTCGCCAATGACTATCTGGATGATCCAGAGGAAGCATGGTTGAAGGTCAGATGAGACCAAAATATAACTTTTTGGTTTCAACTCCACTTGCTGTGTTTGGAGGAAGAAGGATAAGTACAACCCCAAGAACATTGTTACAACCGTGAAGCATGGGGGTGGAAACATCATACTTTGGGGGTGCTTTTCTGAAACAGGGACAGGACGACTGCACCATATTGAAGGGAGGATGGATGAGGCCATGTATTTTGAGATTTTGGCCAACAACCTCCTTCCCTCAGTAAGAGCAATGAAGATGGGTCGTGGCTGGGTCTTCCAGCATGACAATGACCCGAAACAAACAGCCAGGGCAACTAAAGAGTGGCGTTGTAATAAGCATTTAAAGGTCCTGGAGTGGCGTAGCCAGTCTCCAGACCTAAAACCAATTGAAAATCTTTGGAGGGAGCTGAAACTCAATGTAGCCCAGTGACAGCCCTGAAACCTGAAAGATCTGGAGAAGATCCTTATGGAGGACTGGGCCAAAATCCCTGCTGCAGTGTGTGCAAACTTGGTCAAGAACTACAGGACACATCTGACCTCTGTAATTGCAAACAAAGGTTTCTGTACCAAATATTAAGTTCTGTTTTTCTATTATATCAAATACTTATTTCATGCAATAAAATGCAAATTAATTATTAAAAAATCATAGAATGTGATTTTCTGGATTTTTTTTTTAGATTCTGTCTCTCACAGTTAGGGTCCATTCACACATCCGCAATTCCATTCCGCATTTTGCGGAACGGAATTACGGACCCATACATTTGTATGGGGCCGCACGATACGGAATTGCGGACCAGCACTTCCGGGTCCGCAATTCCGATCCTGAAAAAAATAGAACATGTCCTATTCTTGTCCGCAATAGCGGACAAGAATAGGCATATTCTCTTAGTGCCGGCAATGTGCGGTCCGCAAAATGCGGAAAGCACATTGCCGCTGTCCGTGTTTTGCGGATCCGCAAAACACACACAGATGTGTGAATGGACCCTTAGGCTATATGCACACAACCGTATGAGTTTTGTGGTCCGTATGTTTTTTTTGCGGATCCGTTTTTTTTGCGGATCCATTGTATTAACTAGAAAAAAATAACATGCACTATTTTTTGTGCAGAGCAACGGAATGGACATACTGATGTGGACAGCACACGGTGTGCTGTCCGCGTTTTTTACGGAACCATTGAAATGAATGGGTCTGCATCTTATCTGCAAAAAAAACGGATCGGACACGGAAACAAAATATGGTCGTGTGCATGAGGCCTTAAAGTGTACCTACCATAAAAATTACAGACCTCTCCATTTTTTGTAGGTGGGAAAACTTGCAAAATCGCCAGTGTATCAAATACCTATTTTCCCCACTGTAAGGCCTATTTCACACAAGCAAGTTTTCCGCGCGGGTGCAATTCGTGACATGAACGCATAGCACCCGCACTGAATCCTGACCCATTCATTTCAATGGGTCTGTGTACATGAGCGTTTTTTTGCACGCATCAGTTCTGCGTTGTGTGAAAAACGCAGCATGTTCTATATTCTGCGTTTTTCACGCAGAATATAGGCCCCTTTCACACGGGCGAGTATTCCGCGCGGATGCGATGCGTGAGGTGAACGCATTGCACCCGCACTGAATACCGACCCATTCATTTCTATGTGGCTGTCCAGATGAGCGGTGATTTTCACGCATCACTTATGCGTTGCGTGAAAATCGCAGCATGCTCTATATTCTGCGTTTCTTACGCAACGCAGGCCCCATAGAAGTGAATGGGGTTGCGTGAAAATCGCAAGCATCCGCAAGCAAGTGCGGATGCGGTGCGATTTTCACGCATGGTTGCTAGGTGACAGTCTATTCACTGTATTATTTTCCCTTATAACATGGTTATAAGGGAAAATAATAGCATTCTGAATACAGAATGCTTAGTAGGTGATCAATTGAGGGTTAAAAAAAAAAATAATTAACTCACCTTCTCCTCTTGTGAAGGTGTAGTTCCCGTCTCTTCTTTACTTCTTAAAAGATGAAAATACCGGCTAGGACCTGTGGTGACGTCAGATCACATGCTCCAATCACATGGTCCATCACCACGGTGATGTACCATGTGATTGGAGCATGTGATCTGACGTCACCAAAGTTCCTTTAGCCCACAGCTCATCATTAGAAGTAAAGAAGAGACCGGGAACTACGCGAACAAGTGGAGAAGGTGAGTTAAGTTTTTTATTTTTTTTTAACCCTCAACTGATCACTTACTATGCATTCTGTATTCAGAATGATATTATTTTCCCTTATAACCATGTTATAAGGGAAAATAATAACATCTACACAACACCAACGTGTGAAGAAGTTCGGGTTTGGGTACCAAACATGCGTGATTTTTCTCACGCGAGTGCAAAACGCATTACAATGTTTTGCACTCGCGCGGAAAAATCGCGGGTGTTCCCGCAACGCACCCGCACATTTTCCCGCAACGCCCGTGTGAAAGGGGCCATAGAAGTGAATGGGGCTTCAGTGAAAATCGCACTGCATCCACAAGCAGGTGCAGATGCATTGCGTTTTTCACTGATGGTTGCTAAGAGATGTTGTTTGTAAACCTTCAGTTTTTTATTATGCGCGTGAAAAACGCATCAAAACGCATTGCACCCACACGTAAAAAATGGAACAACTGAATGCAATCGCAGACAAAACTGACTGAACTTGCTTGCAAAATGGTGCGAGTTTCACTGAACACACCCTGAACGCATCCGGACCTAATCTGTCACGCTCATGTGAAAGAGGCCTAAGTCAAAAAGACTGTTGTGATATTGGGTACTCTGACATAAGGCTTGCCGAGCACATTAGATTAAAGCCAGCTGACCACCAAATGTGTATGGGGACCTCCCAATAAATGTCTGGGTAATAGAGGGCAGGACAGGTCCTCCAGAGAGTGAGAAACTCTTTGTAACAGCTGTCTACTCTGGCCAAAACATGAGGATCCTGATCAGAGAACCTCCTAATTAAGGGCTCTTTCACACTTGCGTTGTCCGGATCCGGCGTGTACTCCATTTGCCGGAATTACACGCCGGATCCGGAAAAACGCAAGTGAACTGAAAGCATTTGAAGATGGATCCGTCTTCAAAATGCATTCAGTGTTACTATGGCACCCAGGGCGCTATTAAAGTCCTGGCTGCCATAGTAGTAGTGGGGAGCGGGGGAGCGGTATACTTACAGTCCGTGCGGCTCCCGGGGCGCTCCAGAATGACGTCAGAGCGCCCCGTGGGGCGCCCTGACGTCACTCTGAAGCGCCCCGGGAGCCGCACGGACGGTAAGTATACTGCTCCCCCGCTCCCCACTACACTTTACCATGGCTGCCAGGACTTTAGCGTCTTGGCAGCCATGGTAACCATTCAGAAAAAGCTAAACGTCGGATCCGGCAATCCGCCGAAACGACGTTTAGCTCAAGGCCGGATCCGGATTAATGCCTTTCAATGGGCATTAATTCCGGATCCGGCCTTGCGGCAAGTGTTCAGGATTTTTGGCCGGAGCAAAAAGCGCAGGATGCTGCGGTATTTTCTCCGGCCAAAATACGTTCCGTTCCGGAACTGAAGACATCCTGATGCATCCTGAACGGATTTCTCTCCATTCAGAATGCATTAGGATAAAAGTGATCAGGATTCTTCCGGCATAGAGCCCCGACGACGGAACTCTATGCCGGAACCCAACAACGCAAGTGTGAAAGAGCCCTTACTCAGAATTCCCTGTTTTTTACACCAGACACCTCTATAAGTTTTAGGCAGTAGTATACAAAAATGTTCTCTCATAAAAATAGTGTCATGTCCCTATAAATTGTCTACTGCATTTGTGACCATGATAACTGAAATCAACAGCCGCCAATAGGATTGTTGAATTAGAATTTGAAAAACTCAGGTGGATCCAGTCAGTTATTGATCAATTATGAGGGAAGACGGACAAACAGTACATGCTTCTCTTTGCTCCATAAGGTAAGCATCTGTTCACATCTGTATTTTTGTTTTTTTGTCAGGGATTCTGGTTTTTGTGACAGCATGAATAGTGCAGCACCAGAAAGTTGACGGAGCTCTATATAAGTCAATCGGGTTCATCTAGATTTGTCAAATCTAACATAACTGTCATGACTGTGCCATAAACAGAGGCCATGGCACTATTGAGAACACAGCCTGAAATACTTTATTAATATTGATTGAATCTCTAATAGATGTCTCATGGGAATTATAAGAAATAACTATTGGTTAGAATTAGAGTTGCGCAAACCTGACGAGGTTCGGTTTAGGTTCGCAAAATGATTTAAGAGGGTTGATTCGGATGCAAAGAGGTTCAGGCAGAACCAGATTGGCTCCAATTGCCCTGGAAATTGGTGTATAACACTGTGTAGTCTCTATTTTTAGGAAAACGTTATGTCTTTTCATCCATCAATGACAGCAATAGTAAATGATATCTGAGTGACCCTGACATACGTAGCGATGGGTAAATGCATGTTTGACGGCGTTAACATACAGCGTCTTTAAAAACACACCGTCGCATGTATTATTATTTTTCATATTCCAAAGTTTCCAAAAATTGTGCCTTAACGGGGGAAGATGGTGTTTAAACATACACAGTGTTGTTAGTGTTGAGCATGAATATTCGAATAGCAAATTTTTTTGCGAATATCGCCACTTCGAGAATTCGTGAATATTTACAATATAGTGCTATATATTCGTTATATCGATTATTCATCTGAACACATGATTCCTCTCTGCTTCTTGCTTGTGGGCCAATGAGAAGGAAGCAATGTCAAGTTCACAACAATACTTAGTGCACCAATCAGTAATCTGTAGTCAGATCTGCCAAAATGTGAAGTTGCACGTAGTGCGATAAAATATGCTAATCACTGCCGATTAGTGCAATCGTGAATATATTGGAGCACTTGACTCTATCTGCATATAAAGCTATCCTAATGTTCTGCCGTGCCAACCATTTTCTCCAGTCTCAGGAAACTTATACCAGCTTAAAAAATGTAGCCAAAGTGACCCACGCCTGGATTTCGCGTTACAAATTTGCATTACGTGATTTTTACATTGCCGATTTATCACATTCGATAAAATAATCTCTAATTCTCGAAATATATGACGAATATTCTACAAAATATTCGTGAAATATCGCAAATTCGAATATAGCCCCTGCCACTCATCAATAGGTGTTATGGGATAAAATGATGCCTTGACGTGGTCAGAATGCTTGGCCATACGACATGCACAAGTGTTAATTGTCAGAAGAAAAAGTGGCTTGTTGTGAACAAAACATTTACAAGAATGAGCAGTACCAGGGGCCAGTGGGCGAATTACGGGAGCTTAAGGTCCGACTCACAGCAAACTTCTCCCAGTTGCCTCCAGTGTGAAACCACACATACAATGGGAGGAGAGAGGAGGCTGTGAGTCCCACCCATGGCTGACTAATATGACGCAGGCCTCCACAGACAACATTTAGGTGCACCTGTGAGGCCTGCGTCATATTAGTCAGCCTTGGGTGGGACTCAAAGCCTCCTCCCTACACTGAAGGCAACTGGGAGCTGTTTGCTGTGAGCCAGACCATACGCTCCCGTAATTCGCCCACTGGCCCCTGGTACTGCCCATATGGCACAGGTAGCTTAGTGTTAGGTCCCGTGCCACTTGAGATACCTTGACGGGGTGCGCGGGCTCCGGTATGTCCTTAATATAAGGATATATTGGCTAAAGTCTCATTTTAACATCAGTGTGAGGGTTTAGTCAGATTTGGTTGATTGTACCCACCACAGTAATGCACCTATTCGTATAAAAGTTTATTTCATATAGTCAATTACATCCACACATTTTGCTATCTGGTGTAGGATGTCCTTGTGGCACTTGTGGTCCGCTGTGGGCATCCCCCATTGCAAGCATTTTTTGCTGGGGATCGCCATTAGCACGGGACCACATGTGCAGGATTTGCTCCCCCGGGTATAGATGCACAACTGCATATGGAGCTAAGCATTTCCTGCCTCTTAAGACCACGTTATTTTGTCATGTAGTTTGCACTTGTTGTGAAAAAGCCTATAAATATTTTCTCTTTTAATTCGGAGCTGCAGCTGTGCAGTGTGGATGTGGATAGGGTATTAGAAGCACGTGACCACAATAGTAGTTGCAGCAGAAGTAGCAGGGCCGGCGTCATAACCCGGCAAATCCGGGCAAGTGCCGAAACCCAATGCTCTTGGGGGGACCCAATGAGCGGTTATGAGCACTTCCATCATTACAGATGGAAGCTCTCATTGCTGTCATTTCACTTACGCAGTACCCCTTTAGTGGGCCCTCTGAGGCACATGAGGCCAGCTGCTGCAGAGACTCAGACACGCCCCTTCTACACAGGACATGCTGCCTGAGGAAAGAGACCGGCAGGGCTGGAGCAGAAGTGTGAACACAGGTTGTCAGTGAGTCTGCACTGTGAAGGGCTGGAGCAGAAGTGTGAACACAGGTTGTCAGTGAGTCTGCACTGTGACTGTCTATTCTCTGTGGGACAGGAGGGGGGGGGGGAACTCTTCGAGCTGCTGCTGGATGCTGCTTCATTCTATTTAGTTGTTTTACTGTTTCATTAAGCAGTTTGCCTCCATGACACCTGTCCCCCCCTCCATATTCTGTCCTATATCATCCTCATGGAGCCCCTGCTGTCTGCTTTCCTCCCTCATCCATCCATAGCTCCTGTTCCACCCTCCTATCTTCTATTGCTGCCCTGCACAGACCTCCTGCCACTACTTGTATGTGTCCACCCCTCCTGTCCATCCAGGGCCCCTGTCTCACTCCTCTGCCTCTCATTATGGTGGCATCTGAACCGCATTCACCATAAGGCCTTCTAACATCACAGGGTCATATGACTGTGCCACCCACCCTGTACTGTGCCCCCCACCCAGTACTGTGCCCCTAACCCCGTACTGTGCCCCTTTATACTCTGCATTGTGCCCTCTTACCACACCCTGTACAGTGCTCCTAGTCATTCTCTGTACTGTGCCCTCTTATACCCTTTTATCCGGTTACTGTATGGTGTTTTTTTTCATTGTATGGCGGTGTTATCACTGTATGGCGGTGGTATCCAATAACTGTATGGCCATAACTGTATCCCCTCACCTGCTGGGTTTCATCCCTGGTGATGCTCTGCCAGGCCTCTACTGCAACTGACTTCAGTTCCTGCTTGTTCTTGGGGCATTTTCCCTTCAGTTTTGTCTTTAGCAAGTGAAATGCATGCTCAATCATATTCAGGTCAGGTGATTGACTTGGCCATTGCATAACATTCCACTTCTTTCCTTTAATAAACTCTTTGGTTGCTTTTGCAGTATGCTTTGGGTCATTGTCCATCTACACTGTGAAGCGCCGTCCAAAGAGCTCTGAAGCATTTGGCTGAATATGAGCAGATAATATTGCCTGAAACACTTCAGAATTCATCCTGCTGCTTTTGTCAGCAGTCACATCATCAATAAATACAAAAGAACCAGTTCCATTGGCAGCCATACATGCCCACGCCATGACACTACCACCACAATGCTTCACTGATGAGGTGGTATGCTTAGGATCATGAGCAGTTCCTTTCCTTCTCCATACTCTTCTCTTCCCATCACTCTGATACAAGTTGATCTTGGTCTCATCTGTCAATAGGATGTTGTTCCAGAACTGTGAAGGCTTTTTTAGATGTCGTTTGGAAAACTCTAATCTGGTCTTCCTGTTTTTGAGGCTCACCAATGGTTTACATCTTGTGGTGAACCCTCTGTATTCACTTTGGTGAAGTCTTCTCTTGGTTATTGACTTTGACACACATACACCTACTTCCTAGAGAGTGTTCTTGATCTGGCCAACTGTTGTGAAGGGTGTTTTCTTCACCAGGAAAATAATTCTTCGGTCATCCACCACAGTTGTTTTCCGTGGTCTTCCGGGTCTTTTGCTGTTGCTGAGCTCACCGGTGCGTTCCATCTTTTTAAGAATGTTCCAAACAGTTGTTTTGGCCACACCTAATGTTTTTGTTATCTCTCTGATGGGTTTGTTTTGTTTTTTTCAGCCTAATGATGGCTTGCTTCACTGATTATGACAGCTCTTTGGATCTCATCTTGAGAGTTGACAGCAACAGATTCCAAATGCAAATAGCACACTTGAAATGAATTCTGGACCTTTTATCTGCTCACTGTAATTGGGATAATGAGGGAATAACACACACCTGGCTATGGAACAGCGGAGAAGCCAATTGTCCCATTACTTTTGGTTCCTTAACAAGTGGGAGACACATATGCAAACTGTTGTAATTCTTACACCGTTCACCTGATTTGGATGTAAATACCCTCAAATTAAAGCTGGCAGTCTGCAGTTAAAGCACATCTTGTTTGTTTCATTTCAAATCCATTGTGGTGGTGTATAGAGCCACAAATGTTAGAATTGTGTCGATGTCCCAATATTTATGGACCTGACTGTATTTCTATATAATAAATGACCCCCTAATTGTATTATTATTCGGGGGTAGGGCTAATATCTTTATAGTATATAGATTCTAGTGTATTATACTGTGCCCTGTATTTCCCAGTAGATAAATGATGCTTGGGAAGCACAGTCCTCATCCCTGACCACCAGGACCAGGTAGCGCTCTGTGAGTACATTGCGGCCTCCCCTCTCCACCCCGCTGCTCCGCTGTGTACTGGTGCTTATTCTGACACTAAGGCTGGGTTCACATGCCATTTGTGCCATCCATTTAATGTATACCAAAAATGTATACATTAACAGATGCCTCAGACTGATGCCGTACAGTGGCGTCCGTTCACCATACAGTTCCATTGTAAAAAAAAACATATACGTTAACGTATGCATTTTTTACTAGACTCTGCAGGATACAAAAACGTGGAGTGCTGCACATTTGTATACATCAAACCGATAGGAAAAACGCGATGTGAACCCACTGGGGGGGGGGGGGGGGGGGCGTACTAAAATTTGCTGTGGGGCCCAGTCAGTTCTAGCTACATCACTGCACATCTCCTTCTCTCCTCCAGGCCCGGCCAAGGGGGGACATCATGACGTGTGTCTCACTGCTGCAGCGGGCCTGAGAAGAGAAGGAACGCAGGGAGCTGCGGTTAGTGAATGACAGGACCGCCGGCTCCCCTGCGCTCCAGCAATGATAGGTATGTGAGGGGGTCATTACACTGTGAGGGCCCCTTACACAATATAATGACCCCCAGTGCCCCCCATTTAGTATAATGATCCCCATTGACCCTCCATTCAATATAATGACCCCCAGTGCCCCCTCCATACAGTATAACCCCCAGTGTGGGGGCGAATGGGGGTCATTAGTCTGAATGGAGGGCCACTGTGGGGTCATTATACTGTGAGGGCCCTTTACATAGTATAATGACCCCCAGTGTCCCCCATTTAGTATAATAACCCCCAATGACCCTCCATTCAGTATAATGACCCCCAGAGCCCCCATTCAATATATTGACCCCAGTGACCATCATACAGTATAATGACCCCCAGTGCCCCCTCATACAGTATTCACCCAGTGTGGGGCTACTGGGGGTCATTATTCTGAATGGGGGGGGCGACTGGGGTTATTATTCTGAATGGAGGGCCACTGCAGGGTCATTATACTGTGAGGGCCCTTTACATAGTATAATGACCAAATCTGGTCGAAACATCACATTCACTTGGTGAATAAACCACTGTTATATTTGAAGATTTCTTAGTGCTGCGATTTCATTTTGCATGTTGGATGATGGTGGCAGTGGCATGATGGAGACTGCAGCAGCAGCCCTATAGAACATGCTGGTAAGCAGGCAGCAGCTGTACGGAACATGATGGTAGGCAGGCAACATGATAGTTGGCAGGACGGCATACAGCGACAGTGACAAGATGGGGCACCGTCAGCAAGGCCAGATCCATTCATCAGCCTCAGCTGGAGGAAAGTGAAAAACCTCCCGAATCTATGCTTGTTTCATTTTGACAAAAGTGATGTTTTGGACGCTGGCGGACACTGAAGGCTGGGCAATTAAGAAAACATGCTGAAGGCTGGGTCAGGAAACGATATGCACCGAAGACAGGCCAGAGTGTAGGTGGCCTGAACCTGGCAGTTGAGATGGTTTGCTGATTGGCGTCAGCTTGGTATGGCACGTGAAAAAACTGTTCCATCATGTTGAGGAGACTAAACTGGCTGCTGCTACTACTACTTCTGCGGCTTCTGCTGCTTGTGGCGGCGGGAGGGGGGTGACTGCGGGGGCGAAGAGGGTCCTCCCTTTCAGACACGCTGGCAGTTAGGCGTCTGCTCGCTAAAAGGTCTGGCAAGCTGTGTACACATTGTCTGCTGGTAATGTAATTTGTCCTCCTTTTTGGTGGAAGGAAAACATTCCCCCATTTTGCATTAATAGCGAGGGTCTAAAACCATGGCTATCCAGTAATCATCAGACTGCTTGATGTCAATGATATGCCTGTCATTGCATAAGCAAGCGAGCATACAGCTCGCCATTCTAGCCAGCATAGCCAAGGATCCAGTTCTTTCTGGCTCTGCCCCCCACTAAGACGATTGGATATCCTGGCCGATGCCATTGTCATCATCATCCTCTTGCTCCTCCAACTCCTCTTTCAGTGGCAGCTCCTCATCCTCCTCCATGGCAGTTTCTCCTTTTTTGGTCCCCAACAGCTACAAAGCGGGCAGCAAGATGTGTTAGCTGTTCTTCTGCCATTGTCCCCTGCTGTCAGTGTCTGTTTTAAGATCAATATGAAGGGGATGAGATTGTTCATGCCGTAGTTGTCCCTGCTGACAAACTTTGTGGCCTCTTCGAAAGACTTCAGCATCCGACAGGCGTCTCAGATTAGCTGCCACTGCCTGACCTTCAATACAACACAAGCTCCTTGCTAAGGTGTTCTGGATCATGACAAAATCATACACGGCTTTCTGCTGCTTGTACAGACACTCTAGCATGTGCAATGTTGAATTTCAGCGCAGATTTAGGGCTCTTTCACACGAGCGGATGCGGTGCGTGGAATCCGCTGCGTGAAAGAATGCCAAACCACACTCCGGACAGCAGAGACATGGAGCATTAACATGATTGATAATGCTCCGTGCCTCTCTGTGATCTTTTTACTACAAAATCACAGTGACAACTTTATCTCACTGTGATTTTCTAGTAAAAAGATCACAGAGAGGCACGGAGCATTATCAATCATGTTAATGCTCCGTGTCTCTGCTTCCACGCATGGCATCCGCTCGTTTCAAAGAGCCCTAAACGGTGTAGCAGCAGAACATTCTGTTGCTGAAAGTCCAGGAGTGCATTCCTTGCCACGTAAGAATGGCAAGGACAGTCTCCTGGATATTGCCAGCACCTTGCGCAAGCCAGTGTACTCATTTAAAAGTGTTGCATGACTAGGTTAACAACATGCATCATGCAGTGAGCATGTGTTATTTCCTCCAGGTTCAGGGTGGCCACGATGTTGTGGCCATTGTTGCTGACCACCTTGCCCAGTTGGAGTTGTTGGGGTGACGGCCAGCAGGATGTTTACTGCTTGATGTACTTTAGCAACTGCTTGCCTTTGTGGCTACTCTCTACCCAGGCTGATCAGCTCTAACATGGCTTGGCAACGTTTCACTTGATACATGCGATAGGAAGGAAGGGGAGTGGGAAGAATGATGTGCCCAGCTACTGTTGGGGATGGGAGCGTGGAGAAGGCGGATAAGTGCCTGGTGTGGGAGCCAGGCCGACACAATTGTGTGTGTGTGGGGGGGGGGGGGGGGGGGCTGGATAGTCAAAAGGACCTGTCCTTGTTTCCAGGGTGCTGCCTCACCACTGCTGCAAAAAACATTGAGCCAGTGGGCTGTGAGAGACATGTACTGTTCCTCCTGTAACAGCTGCTCCAGGTGTCCACCTGTCACAATGGGGAGTGAGGGAAACCCCCCACCGTACAATGTAAAAGGGCTAAGGGGTAGCAGCTAGACCAGGCTGCCAAGAAAAGGGAGCTGGTCACCTCCTATAGCATCCCTAAATCTGGCCCTGTTCTCCTAACTGTATGAGCTGACCCTTAAGGTAGGAGAGCCCATACACTGGAAACCTCAGAACCCTGAAATCTCTGAGGTTAGGAGACAGGGACAAGAGACAACCAGGTTCATCCAAGACACGGATGAACCAGAGTCTCCACAGGCCTAGCTGCAGGGAAAAGTGGATGACTGAATACAGCAACAGAGTCGGCAGGTAAGAACACCAGAAACACACCTGCCGCAGTCACCACGACTGGAACCCGTGCATAAGTACAGGTGCCCACACACCAAATAGGACACCGTACAAACAACACCACACACCAGAATCCAGCAACCCTGATACTGCCTGGGCCCCATACAGCAAGGTGCACGACAGCCCCAGGCAGCACTGCATCCAGACTTATGGTTGACCCCTCCGGGAAACCAGCCCCCTTCCGGAGGTATCAACATACCGGGTGACGAATAGCATACATGCAGGGACCAACACTAACAACAGCCCAGACATGAAACAACCAACAAAACACTTTACACACTCAGAACATAAACCCACACCACACATACAACAAGTGAGGGTAAAAGTACAAGGAGGGTACATAAGGGAGGACAATTTATGTTTCATAAGGTGTCCCTCAAGGACTGGGCAGAAACACCCGGCAAAGGAGCAAAGCTCCAACACCAAGCAAGGCTGTAGTACAACTGCACCCAGCCAGCAAGCCACAGGTATATATCAAGCCCGCGGCCACACCCAGGAAACATCTTAATCCCCACTAGCAAGAAGATTAACCCCTTGCTCACCAAACAGCAGGGAGGCAAAAAAAGGGGAAGTGCACATGCAAACTGCCAACAACATGTTGCCATAAGCAACGAGTCTGCACGGCAACCACGTCATGGTCAAACACCAATATGACCGTGACACTACCGTGGTGTGAACCTTGACGCACGGCCATAAATCGCAAGAAGGACCCATGTTCTCCGCCACATGAGAGTACAAGGCAGCGATGGCTTTTTGAAAGAAATAATGGCGGCTAGGTATATTCCAGCAAGGCTGAGCGCATGCCATCAGCTCCCTAAAAGCAGCAGACTCTACTAAAATTATAGGGCAGCGACTGCACTGCCAGCAACTTGGCCAGGTGGGAAATAAGTTTGTACACCAGTGGATTGCTGGGCATGTAGAGTTGTTTCCTGGCCAAGCATTCTGTTATCGATAGCTGGATGAAGCAGAGAAAGAGTAGTCTGAACGGAAGGATGATGTGAAAGACACCTCAATACTTGTGAATGCAGCATGGCTTCCGCAAGGAAGATCAGGAGAAGGAGGGAACTCTTGTTGCGGTAGCTGGCTGTCACCTTTGTTTGCCCATGGGATAGGGTGATGCCACTGCATGTGCTTCAACAGAGCTGTGCTGCCTACATTCCTGTTTGGCTGCCCACGGCTTATTTTTTTCTTGCAGAGCTTGCACAGGACAATTCTATCTTACGGCAAAGTAGAGAAAAACTGCCAGACAGGAGATACTCGCACAGTGCTAGAGGCAGCCAAGCTTGGCTTAGGTCTGGCACATTTTGGGCCTAACCCACCCACAGGGTCAGCTGCATCTCCTAATCCCGAAGCAGACATGGCCCTGGCTGTACGTCGCCTCTGCTCTTTATTGCTGCCGCTGCCACCACCACTCTCCTCCTCTGATGTTACCTCCTCCTCAGCACACGGATCCGACTCCCAGGTCCTGTCCAACACACAGGAGCTATCACTATGAGATATCATGGTATGCTCCTTGGCCAACCTGCCCTGATCTGCATTTGCCCCGACTGCACTGTCGCTGCACCACCATAAATACAGTGGCTAAGGGTGCCACTATTACCACCACCAAAACAGCTATGCAAGAGGTCTCCAGCCTCCTCCTGAACTTCCTCCTCAGGGCAGTAAAAATAATGACTGCTCAACACAAGTTGTCATTACCTCCCATAGGGAGTGAGGAGGTTTTCTTGCCTCTTCTTAGTAAAAATAAAGGTGCCCCACTAGGAAGTGGCAGTAAAGACAGAGCGGACTCCACTGAAAGCCTTCTCTGGGGCTGCAAGGCGGAGGAGCAGGAGGAATGTTGTGACCCCTGGCTCAACGTTACGGTTTCAAACTTAAAAGTCACTTCCACGTCATCGTACAGCGACTGAAAGGAGGAGTGAGCCATTCAGTCCACAATCTCATCCTCCTCCTCTAATAATGTTGCGCCTTTCCGAAGCCAGGGACAACTGCGGCCTACTACTACTACTAATGTACGTATGGCCGGATAGCTGGTGCTGCTACTACCCACATTCTAGCTTTGGGTCTTTCATTTGAAACCCTTTCATATTCCTGAAATTTTTGGTCCTAAATGTAGACAATCACAAGTATGGAACCGTTTGCAAATCTGTTTTCTGGAACCTAAAGACAGGTAGGTGCAATACAATGTCCTTCCCTTTCCACAAACACACTAAAGACACTTGTACTGACAATCGACTTTGGAAATAATGCAGTATTGGAGCCACTAACAAAAAGCACTACTCTATGTGTGGTCCCAGAGTCCTGGCCACCACAGAGGATGGCTTTCCCTATAATGTGCAAGCACGTCCACCACTGATGGATTGCAGGGTGGTCGTAACCATAGATATGGGCAGTGCAGAATGTGAGAAATAAATAAATCCAGCCAGCAAAGAAAGCAATATGGTTAATAACAATACATTAGTAAGTGGCTTATATTAACTTCCTCTATATAATAAATGCTATTTGCTGAAGTGAGAAAACCTCTTTAACCTCTTACGGACACAAGGCGTAGAGGTACGCGCTGATGTCCTGGTACTTAAGGACATGGGCGTACCTGTACGCCCTGTGTATTTCCGATCACCGCCGCACGGCGGGCAGTGATCGGGACTGGGTGCCTGCTGAAATCAATCAGCAGGCACCCTGGGTCAATGCCGAGGGGGGTTCTGTGACCCCCCCCCGTATCAGCGATTGCTGTGGATTAACCCCCTCTATGCCGGTACCACGGCATAGAAGGGGTTTGTGTCGGGTGAGGGCATCGAGTCCCGGCGCTGCTGTGGCGGGGACTCGATGTCTCAGAAGGCAGCCCGATGCCGTGCAGAGGCTGCCCAATGCCTTGCACGGCATTGGGAACTGCCTTCTACGGGAGCCGAGGAGATCCAGCCTCAGTGACTCAGTGTCATACACTAACAGGCAATGCATTACAATACAGATGTATTGTAATGCATTGCAGAGGGGATCAGACCCCCAAAAGTGAACATCATAAATAAAGTAAAGAAAAAAAAAGTAAAAAATATATGTTTTTAATAAAATTAATAAAGTAAAAAAAGAAAAAAAAAATGCCCCTTTCCCCTTATTTTATAATAAAAAACAGGAAAAAAAAATCCCCACACATATTAGGTATCGCCGCATCCGTAATGACCAGCTCTATAAATATATCACATGATCCACCCTGTCCGATAAATACCATAAAAAAATAAAAATAAAAACAGTGTAAAAAAAAGCAATTTTTGTGACCTTACATCACATAAAGTGCAACACCAAGTGATCAAAAAGGTGTATGTCCAAATCATATATTTTTTTTAAATGCTTTGTATGTTGGGACCATACGAATTTAGGTATTTAGGCTATTTTATCTATTGTTACTCACAAGTGTATATTTCACTTATCAATAAATTCATATGGTCCCAATATATTGAGAGTGCCCAGTATTTCTTATTCAATTACACTATTCATTTAGAGGAAGAGTGATTCCTCTTTACTGTGAGCACCTCTATCCTGATTTGTGTGTCACTCCTGTGCGCCACATCTTTCACAAATAACCAAAAAAATACATATTTGTTATAGTCGCTTCTGTGACAACCTGCTCTATAAAAATACCACATGATCTAACCTGTCAGATGAATGTTGTAAATAACAAAAAATAAAAACGGTGCCAAAACAGGTATTTCTTGTTACCTTGCCTCACAAAAAGTGTAATATAGAGCAACCAAAAATCATATGTACCCTAAAATAGTACCAACAAAACTGCCACCAAATTTTTTTGGAGTTTCCCGTAGTTTTCACTTTTTTGGAGTTTCTACTCTAGGGGTGCATCAGGGGGGCTTCAAATGGGACATGGTGTCAAAAAACCAGTCCAGCAAAATTTGCCTTCCAAATAAAAATGAATTTTTGTGACTCCATTTTACCAGTGTCATGAAGTACAATATGTGACGAAAAAACAATCTCAGAATGGCCTGGATAAGTAAAAAGTGTTTTAAAGTTATTCACACATAAAGTGACACTGTTCAGATTTGCAAAAAATGGCCTGGTCCTTAAGGTGAAAATGAGCCCGTTCCATAAGGGGTTAAAGACAGTACCTGGGAATGAGTGACTATAAGCTCAAAACTGTACAACACGTGTTTTACCATCCAAAAGATAGCATTTGAAATCTCAGTGAAAACGTGAACCACTAGTCTGAAATCCATGTCAAGGTATCTCCAGACAGTTCAATTTTTTTTCTTTAAGTTTGGGAAAATAGCATATACGTGTGTCTTACAATACAAAGGGTAGGGATTTATACCTCTGAGTGAAAGTCCTTGCAAATTTGGGCTGTTCTAGGCTGTAAAGGGGCAGGGCTTATGAAAGCCCTGGCTATAAATGGGCATATTTGTAAGTGTGACGAGACTAATCTCGCCACATTGAATTGGAGAAGCCTGGTTGCCCGCCTGCTTCCTTTAGACTATGGCCCCATGTTGAAACGCTTGATTTTCCCCTGCAAAGACTATGTGAAAGAATTTGGCTCCATGGCAATTGAACTGTATTCGTGTAGTCTGAGTGCCATTCACCTAATAATTGAATGCATTTAGACCCGAGCTATCGGGGGATATGTTAAATGTCTGTGTTTACTGTAATGGTTGTGACATTTTATATTTGAATAGTGATTTCTGTCATATTGTCCCCACGTGTACAATGGCGATGTCCCTTTGTCCTGAGAGATAATTAAATTAATCCTCGGTTGTCTCCAGGGCAGAGAGGAGGAAACCAGGATGCATTGTGGGGATGTATTGTGTCTGTGTATCCTGAATTGCTGCCTCTGTCCTTGGAGATAAATTGGATTACTTCCCAATTATCTACAGGACAGAAGACTCTGCAAAACGGTGTATTTTCCTGCCTGTGATGATTACATTAACCCATTGTGTAAGGTAATTGTATCACAGGCAGAGGGGAGGATTTTGTGTGGGAGTGTCTGAGTGTATTGTACGTGGCTACTGGTTGTCTTACAAAACCCTGTGGGTGGTACTAATGTGTAACAATGTTATATAAGAACAATAAACACACAGCTCTGGCTGTCCACTGCTTTACCCTCAACACAGAGCTTGGTCTCGTTCTTGGGGGGGATTCACTGTATGCTGTTAGAGACTGATTGCTAGGAGTGTAAGCCGCTTGGGTGTGTTTCTTATTCGTCTGCTAGCAGCTATTCGTGAGGTTCCGTTTGGAGTTTGGAGCATTCCCTTGTATGCCGTTACAGTCAGGTTTGGGGTCATTCTCAGGACGGGGTCTATTTGTACCTAATTTACCAACTGCAGTGTTGGTAAATATGGAACAGCATCAGAGATTAGCAAATAATTATGAATTTCCCAAATATTCATCCACAAAATAAAGCTGGACAGTTTTAAGTAGTTTCGGATGAATGGCATAAAAACAGTGCCCAGTGTCATTTTACGGTGAGAATTGGCAGGGAAAAACTACAAGGGAGGAAGTGGAGGGGATGGCTTGCCCTGATTGGCTCATAAGCTGACATACAGCCTAATCAGTCAATCAGGGTATGGCAGCAGGAAGGTAGATGCCAGGGCAGAACAAGCAAATGCCAGACTGTGTTGAGCTGCTGATTAGTGTGGATGGGTCTCTGGCAGGGTCTGTCTAAAAACGATTTTAGGGTATATAGAGGCATGAACACCCATTCTAGGACAGTCTAGGTAAAGAATAGAAAAAGATAAATGTGTAGGTTTTAGGGACTTTGAGCAGAGAAAGCTTTGAGGTAAAAAAAAAATATAATGAATGATAAATAAATAAATGATAAAAGAGGGGTATAAAAATAAAATGTATGTATATATATGAATACAGAGCCAAATCTATATATTGGAAGACTTAATGGATCAATAGTGTATTCAAGTGACTCATTTAAGCCAAAAGGTGTTAGGGTGTTTAGGAGAAAAATCCAAAACATTTCTTTCCGTCATAACAATTGATAGGATTGTGGTGCCCATTCAATCGGGGTCACTTGTAGGGAGGTAGGATCTCCATTGTGGGACAGTGCGAAGTGACGCGAGACGCTATGGGTCATTACTTTCCTCGTGATGTTTGAACGGTGTTTGTTCATTGTCTTCCTTAATATCTGGGTGGTGCGTCCTACATAGAATAGCTTACATGGGCATTGTAACAAATATACGACATTGGTGGTCCCGCAATCCTGCCTGTTACGGATGTTTATAGTCACTTAATTGTGTGGAACTACAACCTCTTTCGTAATATGCGTGATAATGGTGCAACATTTGCACCTCCTGATTTTGCACTTGTAGGCCCCTATATCTTGCTGTTTTGGGTTGTGCTTGATGACAGTCTTAAATTTGGGACAGGAAGGAACTAATACGTTTTTTAGTGTCTTGGCTCTACGGAAAATAATGGTGGGGGCTGGAGGGATAATTTTTACCAAGACAATGTCTTTTAATAGAACCGCCCAGTTTTTTGCTAGAATGTTTCTGATCCTAGAGTGTTGGGAGTTGAATGTAGTAATTAGACTGAGCTGGTGGGCTTCTTTTTTTGGCTCATTCCCTTCAGATCTGTTTTTGATACTGTCGCGTGCTAAGAGACTCTCCTTCTGAGAGACTTTGAGAATTCTATTTGTGGATTCTTCCAAAAGTCTTCTTGGATACCCTTTATCTTTAAATCTATTCTTAAACGTATCTATTTGGTTCCTCATTATCCGGTTGTCAGAACAATTTCTCCTAATGCGCTTTATTTGGCTAAATGGAATATTTTGTTGGTGGCAGCTACTGTAATCTAGGTAACTATTAGCATCTACGCTCTTGAAATGTGTCTTAGTGGAGATCTTTCTGTTGTGGGTGCTAAGATGTAGATCTAGAAAAACTATCTCAACCGGATTATGTTCTAAGGTGAAGGATAGGTTCTAGTCGTTAGAGTTTAATGACTGAATAATGACTATCTCTCACCCTGCCATATAAAAATTATATTGTCGATATACCTACGGTAAAATTTAATTTTGGGATGTGTTAAAAGTCTGAATTTTTCTTTGAAGATACCCATAAATAAATTTGCATACGACGTGGCAAATTTTGTCCCCATAGCAGTACCGTTTGTCTGAATGTAATAGGTGACATTAAAGACAAAATAATTGTGATGGAGGATGAAGTTGATGGCATCGAGGATTAATTGTTTTTGGGATTCTGGCATAAGTGGGTCTTTGGTAAGGGTAAGAGATATAGCCATAAGCCCTAGGTCATGCCTAATATTACTGTATAGGGAAGAAACGTCTATTGTCACCCATAAATAATTGTCTTCCCATGTGAAAGGCTCAAGTGATTGAATAAGGTGAGAAGTATCCCTTAGATAAGAGGGAAGTAGAGGGATGTACTTTTGTAGAAAACTATCTACATATGCTGACAGAGTAGAGGTAAGGCAGCCTATTCCAGAGATTATAGGTCTACTGGGAGGATTAGTAAGGGATTTATGAATTTTTGGTAAAAAGTATAATCGAGATATGGATAGATGTAGGATTTTTAGAACGGCTCTTTCCTTATTGTCAATAATCCCATGTTCATATACCAAGTCTACTAATTCAAAAAGTGATTTTTTTAAGATCTTTGTCGGATCCTCTTTGATGTTTTTGTAGTAGTCCTGATCGGACAGTGTTCTCTGAACTCTTTTACGTAGTAATCAGATTCCATAATCACCACACCTCCTCCCTTATCTGCATTTTTTACCACTATCTTTTTATTTTCCATCAGTTTTTTAAGGGCCAACTGTTCAACATGGTTAAAATTATTTTTTCAAACTTATTAGTGTGATCACTTATGTTGTTTTTACTTTTGTTGATGTTTTTGGTATTCTTCAGAGAAGGATTACCAAAAGAGTCTTTCAACTCTTTCAAAAATAAAGGGTATCCAAGAAGACTTTTGGAAGAATCCACAAAGAGAATTCTCAAAGTCTCTCAGAAGGAGAGTCTGTTACCACGTGACAGTACCAAAAACAGATCTGAAGGGAATGAGCCAAAAAAAGAAGCCCACCAGCTCAGTCTAATTACTACATTCAACTACCACTCTCGGATCAGAATCATTCTAGCAAAAAACTGGGAGGTTCTATTAAAAGAACCTATCTTGGGAAAAATTATCCCTCCAGCCTCCACCATTATTTTCCGTAGAGCCAAGACACTAAAAAACGTATTAGTTCCTTCCTGTCCAAAATTTAAGACTGTCATGAAGCACAACCCAAAACAGCAAGATATAGGGGCCTACAAGTGCAAAATCAGGCGGTGCAAATGTTGCACCATTATCACACATAATACGAAAGAGGTTGTAGTTCCCCACAATGAAGTGACTATAAACATCTGTCACAGGATGGATTTGTTACAATGCCCCTGTAAGCTATTCTATGTAGGATGCACCACCCAAACATTAAGGGAGAGAATGAACGAACACTGTTCAAACATCACGAGGAAAGTAATAACCCATAGCATCTCGCATCACTTAGCACTGTCCCACAATGGAGATCCTACCTCCCTACAAGTGACCCCGATTGAATGGGCACCACAATCCTATCAATTGTTATGCCGGAAAGAAATGTTTTGGATTTTTTGCCTAAACACCCTAACACCTTTTGACCTAAATGAGTCACTGGAATACACTAACAATTGATCCATTTAGTTCACACCTTCCAATATATATAGATTTGGCTGTGTATTCATATATATACATACATACATTTTATTCTTATACCCTCTCTTATCATTTATTATTTATTATATTTTTTGGCTTCATTATTGTTTTATATTTGTATATTTTATATTTTTTTATATTTTTTTAACATATTGACATATTTATATATCTATTGACCTAATTGATTGATATATTTTAAAGGAGCAGATTTTATATATTTTATATATGTATAAATACTGTACCTCTTATATTGTTTACTTCAAAGTTTTACATGATAGAGTATTTCATGATATTTAGGGATTTGGCAAAGATTTTTATTCAGCATCTTCCCCTTTATATCATATTAATTATATAAACTGTATTAAACCACATAGTACAGTCGTGGCCAAAAGTTTTGAGAATGACACAAATATTAGTTTTCACAAAGTTTGCTGCTAAACTGCTTTTAGATCTTTGTTTCAGTTGTTTCTGTGATGTAGTGAAATATAATTACACGCACTTCATACGTTTTAAAGGCTTTTATCGACAATTACACGACATTTATGCAAAGAGTCAGTATTTTCAGTGTTGGCCCTTCTTTTTCAGGACCTCTGCAATTCGACTGGGCATGCTCTCAATCAACTTCTGGGCCAATTACTGACTGATAGCAACCCATTCTTTCATAATCACTTCTTGGAGTTTGTCAGAATTAGTGGGTTTTTGGTTGTCCACCCACCTCTTGAGGATTGACCACAAGTTCTCAATGGGATTAAGATCTGGGGAGTTTCCAGGCCATTGACCCAAAATGTCAACGTTTTGGTCCTCGAGCCACTTAGTTATCACTTTTGCCTTATGGCACGGTGCTCCATCGTGCTGGAAAATGCATTGTTCTTCACCAAACTGTTGTTGGATTGTTGGAAGAGGTTGCTGTTGGAGGGTGTTTTGGTACCATTCTTTATTCATGGCTGTGTTTTTGGGCAAAATTGTGAGTGAGCCCACTCCCTTGGATGAGAAGCAACCCTACACATTAATGGTCTCAGGATGCTTTACTGTTGGCATGACACAGGACTGATGGTAGCGCTCACCTTTTCTTCTCCGGACAAGCCTTTTTCCAGATGCCCCAAACAATCGGAAAGAGGCTTCATCGGAGAATATGACTTTGCCCCAGTCCTCAGCAGTCCATTCACCATACTTTCTGCAGAAGATCAATCTGTCCCTGATGTTTTTTTTGGAGAGAAGTGGCTTCTTTGCTACCCTCCTTGACACCAGGCCATCTTCCAAAAGTCTTCGCCTCACTGTGCGTGCAGATGCGCTCACACTTGCCTGCTGCCATTCCTGAGCAAGCTCTGCACTGGTGGCACTCCGATCCCGCAGCTGAATCCTCTTTAGGAGACGATCCTGGCGCTTGCTGGACTTTCTTGGACGCCCTGAAGCCTTCTTAACAAGAATTGAACCTCTTTCCTTGAAGTTCTTGATGATCCTATAAATTGTTGATTGAGGTGCAATCTTAGTAGCCACAATATCCTTGCCTGTGATGCCATTTTTATGCAACGCAATGATGGCTGCACGCGTTTCTTTGCAGGTCACCATGGTTAACAATGGAAGAACAATTTTTTCAAGCATCACCCTCCTTTTAACATGTCAAGTCTGCCATTTCAATCCAATCAGCCTGACATAATGATCTCCAGCCTTGTGCTCGTCAACATTCTGACCTGAGTTAACAAGACGATTACTGAAATGATCTCAGCAGGTCCTTTAATGACAGCAATGAAATACAGTGGAAAGTTTTTTTGGGGATTAAGTTAATTTTCATGGCAAAGAAGGACTATGCAATTCATCTGATCACTCTTCATAACATTCTGGAGTATATGCAAATTGCTATTATAAAAACTTAAGCAGCAACTTTTCCAATTTCCAATATTTATGTAATTCTCAAAACTTTTGGCCACGACTGTACATTTAAATAATGATTGTATATTTCCATTGCTAAATGCCAAATTTTTCCCTTGTTATTACTTTTCTTTATAATTTGTCAAATACATAACATACTAGATGATGCTGGAAGTGATTAAATTCCATAGTGGAACGCACCGCCAACGTTATATGTGTCTCTGACAGTTGCAGCCTGCTGCGTTCCACCATGGAGTGCACATCTATCGCGGCAAACTTCCTACCCCTTGCACTGGAGTGCGTTCCACTCTGGAGTGCACACCGGAAGTGACGTCCACATTGACATCCCCTACGCACCTTCTGACATTTTGAAAACCTTATTCAAGGTCCCGATTTCACCCAGCTAGCATAGAAATCAGCTGGGCCTCTATCATTACCTTAGCCGTTACTTACATATACAGTACAGACCAAAAGTTTGGACACACCTTCTCATTCAAAGAGTTTTCTTTATTTTCATGACTATGAAGGCATCAAAACTATGAATTAACAGATGTGGAATTATATACATAACAAACAAGTGTGAAACAACTGAAAATATGTCATATTCTAGGTTCTTTAAAGTAGCCACCTTTTGCTTTGATTACTGCTTTGCACACTCTTGGCATTCTCTTGATGAGCTTCAAGAGGTAGTCTCCTGAAATGGTCTTCCAACAGTCTTGAAGGAGTTCCCAGAGATGCTTAGCACTTGTTGGCCCTTTTGCCTTCACTCTGCGGTCCAGCTCACCCCAAACCATCTCGATTGGGTTCAGGTCCGGTGACTGTGGAGGCCAGGTCATCTGGAGCAGCACCCCATCACTCTCCTTCATGGTCAAATAGCCCTTACTTTCAAAGTTTTCCCAATTTTTCGGCTGACTGACTGACCTTCATTTCTTAAAGTAATGATGGCCACTCGTTTTTCTTTACTTAGCTGCTTTTTTCTTGCCATAATATAAATTCTAACAGTCTATTCAGTAGGACTATCAGCTGTGTATCCACCTGACTTCTCCTCAACGCCACTGATGGTCCCAACCCCATTTATAAGGCAAGAAATCCCACTTATTAAACCTGACAGGGCACACCTGTGAAGAGAAAACCATTTCAGGGGACTACCTCTTGAAGCTCATCAAGAGAATGCCAAGAGTGTGCAAAGCAGTAATCAAAGCAAAAGGTGGCTACTTTGAAGAACCTAGAATATGACATATTTTCAGTTGTTTCACACTTGTTTGTTATGTATTTAATTCATAGTTTTGATGCCTTCAGTGTGAATCTACAATTTCCATAGTCATGAAAATAAAGAAAACTCTTTGAATGAGAAGGTGTGTCCAAACTTTTGGTCTGTACTGTATATATTTTTTATTATTACCTCTGATAACGCGCTCCACAGTGGTATGCGCTGTTACCGGAAGTGAAGTCACTTCCAGTTGAACTTTCCCGCATTTTCTAAAACACATCAACTCCAGTTTGAAAGTATAAAAAGCTGCCATTTCATGTATGTGTTTTATTGATATTACTCCTGAAGAAGGGAGCTATTGTAGACCCCCGAAACACGTTGAGTGCCGTGAGTTTTACCTAATAAAAGAATATTGATCAGACGCTGGATTCCTGGCTGCCATCACTATTACCATCTTGAAAGCGAACCCGGCCGGAGGGGCTCTGTCTGAAGGTGTCTTGAGCTTTATCAAACAGACATCCTCCCTAGTAAGGTGAGTTATATTTATTTTGTTTTATTGTATCTATATTGTAATTTCTTTTAAAGCCATGTCAAGAGTTCTTCTTGCACTTTTGATTTGTCTTTGATTGGTCTGTTATTTACTACTGTCTATATCATGACTATCTACCTTCACATGCTATAACCGGTTTTCTATTGTCTAACAACCACTGGGGACCGAGCTCCTACTACTATCACTTCCCTTTCTTAGGTATTTGACCACTTTGACTAAGGAGTGGTGCTGATGAATGACTCTTTTTTGAGGTCTCTTCTTGTTCTCTATGGTTCCCGAATTGAGCCTCTATTGAGCAGGTTCATGCCAAAATTTCTATTTCGTTTCTGTAGGTTAGCACTGGCTACACCTTGACCTTTTGGCTGCCTTCCTTTCAATATATTTTTCACACTCTTCCCACACAGGCCCCCTGCTTCATATCCACCTTCCTGGCACCCGTCATCTTATATATTTAGGGTGCACACCCCTAATATATATCTTGATTTGTCCTAACCTTTTTATTTTTTTATATCTTTTCTTTTTCATACTGGAATAGAGAAGATGAGGAAAGAGAATGCCTACATGAAAGGAGACATCACTGAATGTAAGAGGTATGTAGTGCTGTATGTATGTAGTGCTGTATGTTTTCCACGTATGTCTTTAACAGCAGGGCTGGAGGGAAAGGAGTTAGGTTGAGAATTTGGCATGGAGGGGCACCATTTAAATTTTTGTCTGAGGCTAGGCGCACCCCTGGTTGGGACACACACAAGGAGAATGTTCTATATGGAGGAGGAGGAGCTGCCATTGGAGGAGAAGGAGGAGTCAGTGGTGGGGGAGCAGGAGGATGTTGATGACAATGACACTGGCCACAACACCCAATTATCTCATTGGGGGCTGAGCTGGAAAGAACGTACGTATGGACAAGCATATCATTCACATAAAGCAGTCTGATAATTACTGGATAGCCATCCGTTTAGACTTTGACTAGCAAAGAAATTTTTTTGAATGTTTTCCTCTTGCCAAAAGGGAGGCAAAATTATTTTGTTACCAGGAAATACTCTGTACGCAAGTTGCTGGAGCTTTCAGTGTGCAGACCCTGCTGCCCACATGTCTGAGGCCCCCTTATAATATCCTTAGTATGAGATATCACAAAACAGTATTTGGTAAACCTGTAATCATAATAAGCTGTACAATATAGTAAAAATATTATTTATGGTGATTGGTAGATGGCATGATTTTTTTTTTACTTTGATTTCAATAATATACTATTTAGTGTTATGCTTGTGAAGAAAATACCTTTTTAAGCCTTTCCAACAGAGCAGATCGGTAGTGTAATAGAACCTGCCTGACGTACAGAAGGTCTGGAGTTCAAATCCTGATGAAACCTGTTAAAGGAAACCTGTCATCACGTTCTAAGCCTATTTATCCACTCACTTTTCTATAAATACTTTTTAATACATTAATAATGATATTAAAATCAATTCTGAACGAACTATCAGTTCAGAGAAAAACCTAAAATAAATGTTCCCGCCATATATGTAAATGCACCTTAGATGAGTCCTGTCTCCTCCATGCTTCAGAGATGAGTGCAGCCATACCCACAAACGAATAAGACTCCCCCTCTACGGTTGCTCATCTCCACCCCTTCTCTTTCAAGTCTCGCAGCTGCGCAGTATACAGTATATGATCAGTGTGAGATGAGGAGTGAGATGACTGGTTCTGCACATGCACGGGATTTAGGACGTGAGTTCGGGAGGAGGGTAGGATCTTTAGATTCTGTCACTCATGTAATGGGAGGTGGGGTTAGGAATCGGAAGTGATGAGGTAAGCATTTAATTTACATTGAAAAAGTGAACTGTAAAAGAAGTACTTGGAGGTGTTTAAAAAACAAAAACCTAGGATGATTAGGGTGGGGGAGAACTATTTCAGAATGCTGATTCTTATGGTTAAAAACCGGTGACAGGTTCCCTTTAAAGGATATGTATACTTTTGGGGGCCGTTTTTTTATTATTGCATTGTACTTATTTTGAGCTAAAAATCATTTTATAATTGGTCTTTATTAAAAATATGGAATCCTTTTTTGTGTACAGAGCTGACATACTCTACTAGCTGCCTGTGTGCTTGTGTCTTTTCCGTCATCTGGGGAGCAGACTGACTCTTATTTCAGCTCTCTGGCCTTATAAACACTTATTATAGCTCAATCCTTATCTTACTGATACAAATGTGGCTTCAACAAGTGTTTAAGACCTCTTAGTAGTTTAGAGGTAAGGGTTTTTAGATGACCGGCAAAAAATGAAAGTACCAGAAAAACAGTTAACCTTTTGTGACAGAATGGCTCAATAATTCTATTAAAGGGCAATTAAAAATATGATTTTAGCCAAAAATTAGTAAAATGCAATCATAAACAAAAAATTCCTCTAAAGGTGTACATAGCCTTTAAATAATTTATTTTGTAAAATTCTATGTAATGGAAGAGGGCTCCTCCCCTAACCCATATCCAACACAGCTTCATAAGTATTCACTGCATTGAAGTGAATACTAATGAGGCTGCCAACCCTGCTTGGACCTATGTCGTTCCAGCTGAGGGGGGAAGGAGACCCAGAGGGCTGATGCTACAGACACTCCCTGTCAGTCTACGATGTAAACACAGGGTGTGGGTCACACATTGCAATTATGCTGGAGGAGTCAAATGCACCCAGGATGTCATTATCTGATATATATATTACAGTAAGGTAAACTGTGGATGTTGTTTTGTGTAACTGAAACACCCCTTGATGTCTTTAGTGCATTAAAACTTACCTTTTTTATTTTATGGAAAGTAGTCTGCACTGTTTCTTCACTTAAAGGGCTATTATCATCTTAATGATCACTGTTAAATCTGTTAATTATTTAACAGTGATCATTTTTCTAAATATATTTAATTAACAAATTCCCACCCCTTAGAAGAAAATAAACCTATACTTACCTGACTGTTGTCTTCCGTCTCCCCTGGTTACGGCCACCGCTCTTCTCAGGAATCGCGGTGGCCGCGCGTGCGCAGACGGCTTCTTATCTTCTCCCGGCCAGCCACGCGCTGTACTGAATGTGCACGCCGAGACCTCGCATGCGCTATGGTGATTTCTTCCTGGCCAGTATAGTATACTTCCTGGCCAGTATAGTATACTTCATAGGAAGAAGTCACCAGGGCGCATGCGCGGTCTCGGCGTGCGCGTTCAGTACAGCGCGCGGCCCGGAGAAGACATCAATCAAGATGGAGCCCGCCCCCTGCCGAGTGCCGAAACCAGGAAGTGGACAGCGCGCCGGGAGCAGGTAAGTATTAAACGGCGTGTTGAGAATACCCCTTTAATTGATTTTAAATGGCATGGTGCAGGCAGAATGGGGATTTGTAATCATTCCAGCCCTCAATGTATGACTGATACAGGACATCTTGGTGGTGGACACTGGAGAGCACTGAACTGCAGGACTGCTGATTCTGGAGAGGAGCAAAGTAGCATGATCTTTAATTTTCTTCATCCACAAAGCGTGAATTGTTGCGACTGCTCCTGCTGTGCAGTTTTAACCCTTGCTTGATAGGTAAAACTGCAAGTTACCTCTGTACTTGTATTTTCCTATGGGGACCATGGATCGTCACTGCATGTTTAGCTCCCATGCTTTTAGAATGGTGCTACTGCAATTCTTATATTTAGCTTCTGTTTATGGGAATGCCATATGTGGTTCCTACTGTTCTCTCTTGCCCCTGTACCCATGGACATAACGTCACAGGAAATGAGAAAGAGCCGCATGGACATGGTCATGTCACCACAGCCTGAACAGAAGATAGGAGCAATAAAGGTAAATCCAATACCGGTATATTACAAAATTACAGCTACCTTAAATGATTATTTTAAAGCATGATGATGCAAACATAATAATGTCATAATGATGTCTTAGAACACCTGTCACCACTCTTGACATGTCTGTTTTAGAAAATTGTATTCCACATTAAATGACCATTTTGAATCATCTTTTCTTATGACTCCACGCTGTACCATTCCTCTAATATTCCAAGTAGAAGTTTAAGAATTAATCCCCAACTGGGTGTTAATCAGTGGAAGGGGGTGCCCAGTTCGGATTTTATTCATAAACTTCTAGTAGACATAACAGAGGAAATGGCACAGCACAGAGTTAAAATGTGATTGTTATTGCACGAGGGATGCAAATAGTTACTAAAACAGACGTGATGAATGGTTTGTGTGCTAGCACACTGTGTGGGTACTTCTTTGGCGCACAAAAACGACCTCGATTCGGGGACTTTTGGTATAATTGCTATTTATTGTTCAATGGACAACGCGTTTCAGAGTTTATAACTCCTTTCTCAAGTCTAAAAAGATACAACAAGAAAGCCGAAGCCAAATGGATCCCCACATAATTAGAGGGAAATGTATATACATAAAAAAGGAGGACTGTGATACATAGAGGAGAATAAAACACAGATAAAATAAATGAATCAATTGAAATAAAATCAATGAATGTTAGATATTACACGTTAAATATTACACGTCATGGGCCACTGGTAAACCTAGTGATAAATGCTCAGCAAAAGAGCATTTTAATAAATTCTGCTAGCATAAAATTAGCGTACTCCAATATGTCCTAACTGAACAACGTTATCATAAAATATATATATATATATATATATATATGTATGTATATATAAGTGGCATAAAAGAAGTCCAATTGCTGGGCCGTGATATGTATTAAAATCATCCTGATGTCCCTGATATGGTAGGGCATGGTGCTTATATAGTATAGCAACGTATAGTAGATTGTGGGGAGTGGGATGCAGGTATTGAGTAAATTAGTGGTACTTCTAAGACTCATTAACCCAGTCTATGCCTTTAATTATTCATTGAGCCAGTCTATGCTTTATGGTGTTAGTTTGTACTGGAAAGAGAAAATGTGGGGTTTACCTTGGGGACGCCAACAGCAAGACTGGCCAGATGGCTGCAGAAAGAAGTGTATAAATAAATAAATATATAACTGATGGCTGGCAGCAGAAGACATTAATAATTGGTGTAATGCAAAGCTGGCATTAATGTGTACTATACAAAGCTGGTAGACAGCTTACCTGGAGACTCCCTCTGGTGCGTGCTGCTGTGTATGGCGCCGCTCACCACGTGTGTGAGCGCGCGCTATCTAAAGCTGGGGAGGCGGAGGCAGGGTCAGTGACGTCAGAGGGGATCCTCAGAAGAGGATGACGGGTCCTCTTCAAGAATGGCTTTTTTATGTAAGAATATTGTTATTATGTTCATTGTCAAAGTCCCTCCCCCTTAGGAGACAAAAAAATACAGTAAAAAAAAATTTGCAATTATAAAAAACAAATATATAAAAAAATTAAAATCACCCCATTTCTTATATAAAAATATGCAAACAATTAAAAAACATAACAAACATCACCTTGTCCAAACTGTTAAAAATAAACATATTATGTATGTTTACTTACAGTTCCACCATACAAACTGCGAACTGTTCATACCAGATCATAAGCAATTGTATAGAGCAAACTGTAAACCAAGTAGAGCAAGTAGAACTATTAGTTAGACCTCAGATGTACCTCTCAGAGAGATCATAAAGTGCTTAAATAACTTAAAGTGAGAGTACAGATACTGAAGAGAGAAATATATCCACCATTTTATGTTGATTGAACAGTTGAACCACCATCTTATGCATACCAACATTTGTGGTACTTTATTCAACACGTGTTTTGTACACGGACTATCTGCTGCGGAGGCGGCAGTGTTATATATGAAGAAAAGTTGAAGTTAATAAAGAAGTTATTTCAAGTATTTGGTGTGCTCTTTAAACCTACTGTTTCCATAGAACGGCGCTAGAGTAATAGACAGTCTGATTAGACTAAAAGTCAGAGATATCAAAATTCTTCTAATGCCACAGCGCAAAAAGAACTTCATAGTGCTGCTCCTGCCACAGGGTAATGACCTATCATCCGAAATGTTTACAGTGATTATGGGCTAATGTGTGTGTGAAGTTATGGGTAGTTAGATGTAGAGCCCAGGTATAGCTTTGTCAGCACAGCCAAGAAGCTTGAAACCTTAAGTCTTTGTGATTGTGTGCTCTCCTTCTGCCAACATTACACCATTCTGGTCCCATTACTATATCCATTAGCTGTAGTCTTTCATTAGCCAATATAGATAAAACCAGTAAAAGCTATGTATCCAAACTGCAGACAGTATATCAAGAGAGTAGCTATAGTGGGTGTAGCGGAACAAGTCACACCAGTGCCCTGATGGCTGAAGGGGATTAAAGGGGTATTCTTGTTTCATAATATTAATGATCTATCCTGAGGCTAGGTCAATCATTATCAGATCATGGGGTTCAGACTACCTGCACCCCTGCCGATCATCTTTTAGAAGCGACCATGGCACCTGCTGCTACAATGTATACGGTGTGCAGGTAATCATTAAGGAGAATGCATCATGGCCACTTTAAACAGCTGATCAGTAGTGATGTGGGTGTTGGACTCCCACTGATCTGATATTGATATTTATATAGCGAAAAAAAGCCAGCAGCACACCATGGAGTTAAAAGAAACACGTGCGGTTTATTCACCCAGTGTCATGTAGCAGCGATGTTTCAACCGCTTGTTGCAGTCTTTCTCAAGCTTTCTCATAGCTTGAGAAAGACCGCAACAAGCGGTTAAAAAAGTCGCTGCTACATGACACTGGGTGAATAAACCGCACGTGTTTCTTTGAACTCCATGGTGTGCTGTTGGCTTTTTTTCGCTGTATTGAATTGGACCATGGTGCTGGTTCACACTGGCCTGATTTTGCACCCGATCAAGAAACCGGAATAACACCCCTCTGCCACCACAAGGGACCCAATAAATATTTTGCAATGGGGACCAAATGTAGCTTAGATAGTTGGCAGATAGATGGAAGGAAGCGAGGAGGATCAGACTACCCAATGTTTGTTTGTAGTCTGTAACTGTGGAGACACACAGAAACTGTAGACACAAAGCAAAAGATTTGTTTTTGTTAAAAAATATTTTTAATCAAGATGAATTGTTTGCAAAATTGCTTCATGATTCATTTTAAGAACACTGGAGCAACAATAAAATGTGGACGTACATTTTACAAAAAGATGAGATGAGCAAATAGATTCTAACTGATTGAATTAGTTTAAAGGGAACCTGTCACCAGGATTTTGGGTATAGAGCTGAGGACATGGGTTGCTAGATGGCCGCTAGCACATCCGCAATATCCAGTCCCCATAGCTCTGTGTGCTTTTATTGTGGGGAAAAAAACGATTTGATATGTAAATTAACCTGAGATGAGTCCTGTATGTGAGGTGAGTCAGGGACAGGACTCATCTCAGGTTAATTTGCATATGTATCAAATCGGTTTTTATACACAATAAAAGCACACAGAGCTATGGGGACTGGATATTGCGGATGTGCTAGCAGCCATCTAGCAACCCATGTCCTCAGCTTTATACACAAAATCCTGGTGACAGGTTCCCTTTAAAATCAGTCTTCTGGGTTCTGGCCTCTCTGCTCAAGAAAACTCTCCCTTGATTGACAGGGTCAGACATCTTGCCTAGTCCTGTCAGTCTCTTGTAGGTGCTGCTGCTCTCGGTATCAGAGGATCTGCTGCTACTAAATGAGTGGCACGGACACCGACTGTGCATGCACCGCTGATGTCTGGGTACACCTGGAAGTGAAGGTATCGCTTCTCTGTTCCATGCCTCCGGATCCGAATTTGTTTTGCTAGAAGTGATTTGCTCATCATTTGCTAATGTCTCTCAGCATTTATCTTCTGCAGTGTCTAAACTCTGCTATCATCTGCTTTGTGCCGGATCCATCAGCTTCTACCATAGTGTCTGTCACTTTAACAGCATTTTCCATCGAAAGTGATGAAATCCTGAAAATAAGCTTCTAACATCTTCTGATGCAGATGTGGACAGACCTTTATTTCTACCTTTTTCCCAAAACATTTTAAATATTGTCAAGCATTAAAAACTTTATTGCTCAATTATAAAAATACAGTATTGCTTCATTAAAAAAATAAAGGGACACATAGAGGTACAAACATCAATTATAAAAGCAAATTAAATGACCTATATGTGCAGTACAACTATTTTCACATTTCACAGTTAAAGAGAACGTGTCCCCACAAAATGCAGTGTGATCTGCTGAGCAAATTGATATATAGTATTGTGGGAAAAGATTCAGTAAAATGTATAATTTATACCTTAAAACTAGGGCTGCACGCTATGGGAATTTTGTGCGATTAGGGCCCTAAAAATTGCGATAATGATGTGCGATGCGATATTTTTAGGGAATTGTGCTAGAGGTCTATTTGCTTGGATTTTCCCATATGAGCCGCTGACGCGGCTGGGTATGACATAGTTATGGGGGATCTGTGGAGGACGCTGTGTTGTGGGGGATCTGTGGAGGACGCTGTGTTGTGGGGGATCTGTGGAGGACGCTGTGTTGTGGGGGATCTGTGGAGGACGCTGTGTTGTGGGGGATCTGTGGAGGACGCTGTGTTGTGGGGGATCTGTGGAGGACGCTGTGTTGTGGGGGATCTGTGGAGGACGCTGTGTTGTGGGGGATCTGTGGATGACGCTGTTATGTGGGGGATCTGTGGATGACGCTGTTATGTGGGGGATCTGTGGATGACGCTGTTATGTGGGGGATCTGTGGATGACGCTGTTATGTGGGGGATCTGTGGATGACGCTGTTATGTGGGGGATCTGTGGATGACGCTGTTATGTGGGGGATCTGTGGATGACGCTGTTATGGGGGATCTGTGGATGATGCTGTTATGTGGGGGATCTGTGGAGGACGGCGTTATGTGGGGGATCTGTGGAGGACGCTGTTCTGGGGGATCTGTGGAGGACGCTGTTATGTGGGGGATCTGTGGAGGACGCTGTTATGGGGGATCTGTGGAGGACAGTGTTATGGGGGATCTGTGGAGGACACTTATGGGGACCTGTGGATGGCACTGTTATGGGGTGGATCTGTGGAGGACGCTGTTATAGGGGATGTGTGCTATGACACATTGGGCCATGAGGGGGGCCAGCATAAGACATATAACATCTTATGCTGGTCCCCCTCATGGCCCTATGTGTCCCCTCATGTGTCCTAAACTGCGCACATAACTGTCTTTGTGTTAAGTATTTTACTAGTGTGTGAAACAAGCTCTCTCCTATTGATAACATAGCCGCCTCTGTACTCACTGTCACTATGAATGCACTACAGTGAGCGGGAGCGAGCTGGCCAGCCGGCGCGTGACTGACGTCACTTAGTAACGCTCCTCCCACTTCAGGAAGCAGGAGCGTTACTAAGTGACGTCAGTCACGCGCCGGCCGGCCCGCTAGCTGCAGTGCATTCATCGTGACAGTGAGTACAGAGGCTGGACCTGTTATCAATAGGAGAGAGATTGTTTCACACACTAGTAAAATACTTTACACATAAAGCCAGTTATGTGCGCGGGGCCCCTTCATATATAATCGCGGCATTTTCGGGTCGGCCAAATCGCCATATCGCATTTGCCGATTATCGCGATTCGATTATTTTTTTGATTTATCGTGCAGCCCTACTTAAAACCATCTCATACATTGGTGGCATATCGCTAGGATATGCTACCAATGTCTGATAGTTGTGAGTCCCACCTCTGGGACCCGCACCTGTCACTAGAACAGAGACAACAAACTGTACCTGCACGAACGACAGGATCACTCGATGAACGAGCATTTTCCTCGTTCATCTGGTGATCGGCGGCACATTTAGATGGCCAGATTAAGGGGAACAAGCGTTTGCAGGAACGGTTGTTCCCGATAATCTGGACGATTATTGGTTTGTCAAAGGGTACTTTCACACTTGCGGCAGAGTGATCCAGCAAGCAGTTCCGTCGCCGGCAAAACGTATGCCAACTGATGGCATTTGTAAGACTGATCAGGATCCTGATCAGTCTTAAAAATGCCTGATCAGTCAGAAAAATGCATTGAAATGCCGGATCCGTCTTTCCGGTGTCATCCGGCAAAACGGATCCGGCATTTATATTTTTCACCTTTTTTTCGCTCTGCGCTTGCGTAGACAGGAAGGACGGATCAGGCATTGCAGTATTTTGAATGCCGGATCCGGCACTAATACATTCCTATGGAAAAAAATGCTGGATCCGACATTCGTAGCATGCTGCGGTTTTATCTTTTGCCTGATCAGTCAAAATGACTGAACTGAAGACATCCTGAAGCATCCTGAACTGATTACTCTCCATTCAGAATGCATGGGGATAAAACTGATCAGTTCTTTTCCGGCATTGAGCCCTTTTGACGGAACTCAGTGCCGGAAAAGAAAAACGCTAGTGTGAAAGTACCCTAAATCCCCCGTTACACAGAGAATGCTATTAATCGTTAATAACACTTCACCCATGTAAACTATCAGTGACTATGTATACACATTTACACAGAGAATGCTATATATATTGCTGATAACACCTCCCCTGTGTGCAAGTGAAGTCAGAATGAGCAGAGATATAAATGTAAAAATCACAAGTTTTACTGAATCTTTTCTCACAAAACTATACATCAGGGGAAAAAATAAACGAACCAGCACCTCCACAATAAGTAAATATAAGAACGCAGGTGCACGCTACCTTGGCTAAAACACACTTGGATACGTAGAACTACAGGTAACAGCACTCTGCTAGTCAATTGCGCAAAGATATAAGCAAACACTAAAAGAATAAATGCTTGGGGGTCATACTTACTGCAAATGCAGCTAGAAGCTTTTTGCGAATATAATTGATCAAAAATATTTCGGGCCCATCTACCGGTCGTCAAGGTCGCTTCTAATCAGATGGGTCCTACTCTGACATGCCTCTCCTGGGCTTACAGCCTACAATCTGGGCAAAGTAGTACCAAGCTGCATCCTACACATGCCTCTCCCAGGTTGTCAGCCTGCAGTATGGGCTGGGTAGAATACAGCTGTACAAGCTATCTAATTAAAAGCACATGGTAAATGGGCTGGTGGTGCATGGTTCAATCTCACCACCAGGGGGAGCCACTCCCCTAGTGGCAGTGACAATGGGGAAAAAATAAACGAACCAGCACCTCCACAATAAGTGAATATAAGAACGCAGGTGCACCGGTAGATGGGCCCGAAATATTTTTGATCAATTATATTCGCAAAAAGCTTCTAGCTGCATTTGCAGTAAGTATGACCCCCAAGCATTTATTCTTTTAGTGTTTGCTTATATCTTTGCGCAATTGACTAGCAGAGTGCTGTTACCTGTAGTTCTACGTATCCAAAACTATACATCAGTCTGCTCAGCTCCTCCTGCTCTATAACATACTGCCTGCAGATTGCACTGCATTTTGCGGTGACAGTTCAATTACTTCCATTCACTCCTTTGACAGTTACAGAAACAGTGTAGCCCAGTAGGCTTCGTTGGTTCCATAACCCTGGCCACTTGGCATGGTTGCGGAGATCAGTGGGACCCGGTGAGACAGGATAGGACCAGTGACCTCCTTTCCATGTCCAGAGGTAGGACCTGCAGCCAATGATGGCCAGTTCGCAGTGTTCGCCGACGAACACATGCGATCTGCCATCTTTGCGATGCAGAGGTAAGTCCTTACCTGTGCCTGCGCCGCGAGCCGCTCTGAAACACATGCGGTCACCGGGAGCAGGCAGTTCCGAGAGCAGCCTTCATCGGGCTTACCTCTGCATCGCCGGGCTTGGGAATAAAGATGGCAGAACGCATGTGTTTGTCGGCGAACACTGTCTGCAGCGATTAGACATTTAAAGAATATCTTATGGATATGCTCTGAATATTTGTTTCCCAAGACACAATAGAATGTTATATATGGCACTGTGGCTTTACGTGCTGGAAATGTCCACCCTAGCCCAGGGAACATCAGTCCACTGCCGTGAATGTATTACTCTTACAGAGTAGAGCACCTGAGAACATGATGTGTCTCCGCGTCTTCTTCTGAATCTTCACAATTGTGTATGATTTTCAAGTATATCATCTATGTAGAAGACAGAGACTATGCATGCTCAGATATACTGAGCAGGTAGTCTTCACAGTTCATGATGTGGTCAGTCCACTCTTTACAAAGGTCAATCATTGATGGCCCCGTCCCTCCATATTCTGGAGGAAGGATATTCTCTGCAAAGTGCTGGTGAAGAGTTTCCATGTAGTAACAACCATGCAGGTGGATCTGAAAGAACATGGAAAGAGATGATATATGATGACAATGTTGAAATGAGACAACCATACAGCATCCGTTACAGTGCCATTTGAGCTCACTTACCCTTTGTCTGATCTTTTCAGGAAGAAACGGCTTGATCAATGAATATACAGGATAGAAGAAGAGAGGCTCGTTTATTAGATGTATCCCTCGGACTTTAAGCGGGAAAGAGTCCTGACAGAACAGACAGATATGATCACAAAATGTTAAGCATACAGTATATCCTTTTATCAAGGCACATTCATTTAGCACTGGACACTTTTGCTACCCTGCTTTCTTGTTTTTCATCATTTAAGTACTCAGCTTTAAGGGGATAGATTGACCAAAAATAATAATATTACTCACCTAATACATCCTTGCTAATCTTTGATTACTTCTCTGCAGTTTTAAAGCGTACTGTACCTGAATTTTCAAAAAAAGTTTGCTTAATGGCTGTGCTTCTTTGTACAGTCATAACTGTGAAGGAACAGTTAAGTTTGGACTTCCCTAAAGTCTATTTCAGCCATATTATCTGTCTTATTCTCAGTTTCAGCTGCACAGTTAGATGCATTCCACTCAGAAGCAGTGGGAACCTCCCTTCTGTGAAAGTTGCCAGTACTGTACTGCTGTGATATCCTTTCCCTTACTTCCCATTATATTTGTTTTCAGCATTGGTGCTCACAGAACAGATATGCAGGGGAGGATATCTGACTTACAGACACTAAGGAGTCTCCTATAATCTTCAAAAGCTGTGTATAAGCAGTTCTTTTATCAGGCTCAGGATCTCAGCTAGATCTAAAACGCCCCCTATTTCCTGTGTGCCATCTTCGGTGTCTCTGTTACTAGGGATAGATCTTGCTTGACAACAAGTAGTGGACAGCAAATTAGGTGGAAGTGAGACCCCTAGTGGGAACCTTCTGACTTTCCCACAACAGCAGATGTCTGGGTAGGTCAGGATCAGGCAAGTTGGATTTCAACTACCTGATGTCTGTCAGCAGCTTCCTGTCATGCCCCACTTTGACGATGTGCGGAGGTCAGGCAGGATAGCAGCACGAGTTTAGTGTTGCTTTGGAGCCATTCTGGATCCGCCTCTCATCAGGTGCACTGGATGGGGTCTTTAGTTTAAATAGCACACTGCCCAGTGCCCTGAGCGGATTATACTGTTCATTCTGGTCTGGGAAGCTTGGAGGGAAGGTTGGCCGTCAGTTCCTGCTCTCAGAGATAAGTGTCATTTCTAGTTCAGTTGTTTGTGTCTTCTATTCCATCCAGGTTCTGTGCGAGCTGACTGCTCCTATCTCCCCACTTCACCATCTTAGGGAGTTCAGGGTTTTGTTAGCCCAGGCTGGAGGACACAGCACACCTACCTTCAAGGTCTGCTGTGGGCTGAGCAGTGCAGGGAAAGAGGTCAGGAATAAGCTAGGAGGTGACCCCTCCCCTGTCTCTCCTCCAGAGCCTGGTTGGTGTGTTATCTTTTGTACTAAGTGTTCGTCCGTCGTGACACTTCCTCCCCAAATTCCTACTGAAAACACATGCTTGTTTGGCCGACTACAGGCTGCAGATGCTTCACTACCTGAGTGTCACGGCTGTATGTGAGCAACAATAGTATACACAGTAAAAGAGCTACTGACCGGACCCAAACTAGGGAGGATAAAGGGTGACCCCTGTCAGACCCTCAAAGCTCTCCCTATGCTGCTAAAGCACATGCCCGGATCCAAATGGCAGAACGAGGCATGCCCACGTGCCTAAGACTGATGACCACTGTAACCCCTACAATAGTGGAAGGGGCACGGCCACCGGTGCCCTACTCATTATATGGAGGGAACCGTGGCCACCTCAGATCCAGTCAGAAAATAATCAGGTACACAACAATGTCTGTACACTTAGCTGAAGGTGTTGCAGCCGCAGAGAAGATGGATCCAAGGACAGCTGGCAATATCCGGAGTGCTTGCTGCAGCAGAACACAGGTCCAGTGAACTGATAGCTACAAGTGAAGATACTAAAGCAAGAGCTACAACTGAAATGAGAACTATAATCCACGCCCTACAATAGGAGGAGGGGTGATATAAAGAGAGGGAAATCAAACGCATGAGGAACAGCTGGGAGGAAGGAAACCAAAAGTAAACAGAGCAGTGAGAACTCCTCCCAGCTCTAGCAGTGACATCATCATAGGGGTGGAGAAACAGAGCTGTGAGAACGTCCCAAAGCTCTGGTAGTGACAGTACCCCCCCCCTCTACGGGTGGACTCCGGACACCCAGGACCCACCTTCTCAGGATGAGCCCTATGAAATGCCCTGATGAGGCGAGTGGCTTTAATGTCCGACACCGGAACCCACATCCTCTCCTCAGGACCATAACCCTTCCAATGAACGAGGTACTGAAGAGAACCGAGGACAATGCGAGAGTCCACAATTCTGGAAACCTCAAACTGTGAAATACATTATGTATCTTCCAAACCCGTGGAAGATCAAGACGGAAGGCAACAGGATTGATGACTGACAAGATTTTATAAGGCCCAATAAACTTGGGACCCAATTTCCAGGAGGGAACCTTCAGTTTAATATTTCTTGTAGATAACCACACCAGATCACCCACATTCAGGTCCGGACCAGGCACACGTCTCTTATCAGCCACACGCCTATACCTCTCACTCATCTTTTTAAGATTACTCTGAATCTTTTGCCAAATGGTAGACAAAGACGAGGAAAATCTCTCCTCCTCAGGTAAACCAGAAAGAGCCCCTCCCGAGAATGTCCCAAACTGCGGATGGAACCCATATGCACCAAAGAATGGTGACTTATCAGAAGATTTCTGACGACGGTTGTTCAGAGCAAACTCAGCAAGAGGGAGAAATGAACACCAATCCTCCTGGTTCTCTGCCACAAAACAGCGCAAATATGTCTCCAGATTCTGATTGAGGCGCTCAGTCTGACCATTCGACTGCGGGTGAAAAGCAGAAGAGAAGGACAGCCGAACCCCCAGGCGAGAACAGAAAGCCTTCCAGAACCTGGACACAAACTGCATGCCTCTATCGGAAACAATATCAGAGAGAATGCCGTGCAATTTAACAATATGGTCGACAAAAGCTTGCGCCAACGTTTTAGCATTGGGTAAACCAGGGAAAGGTACGAAATGAGCCATCTTGCTAAAACGGTCCACCACCACCAGGATTACCGACTTCCCCGAGGAACGAGGAAGATCCGTGATAAAGTCCATGGACAGGTGTGTCCAAGGACGGGAAGGTATGGGTAACGGGAGAAGGGAACCTGAAGGCCGTGAACGAGGGACCTTAGCGCGAGCGCACGTCTCACAAGCAGCCACAAAACCCTCCACCGACTTACGAAGAGCCGGCCACCAAAATCTCCGAGCAATGAGATCTACCGTGGCTCTACTCCCGGGGTGACCAGCAAGAACCGTATCATGATGCTCCTTAAAGAGTTTGTGACGTAGCTCAGGAGGCACGAACAACTTCCCAGAAGGACAACGGGCAGGTGCCTCAGTCTGGGCAGCCTGGACCTCGGCCTCCAAATCGGAATATAGAGCAGAAACAACTACCCCCTCCGCCAAAATGGGACCCGGGTCCTTGGAGTTTCCTCCTCCCGGAAAACAGCGAGAGAGAGCATCAGCCTTCACATTTATTATCCCAGGTCGGAATGTAACAACAAAATTGAATCTGGAGAAGAACAGAGACCATCTGGCCTGTCTCTGATTCATACGCCTGGCCGACTCCAAGTATGCCAGATTCTTACGGTCGGTAAAAACGGTGATAGGGTGCCTGGCCCCCTCCAACCAATGGCGCCATTCCTCGAAAGCCAACTTGATGGCCAACAACTCCCTATCTCCCACATCATAGTTTCTCTCTGCCGGGGAGAGTTTTTTTAGAGAAAAAGGCACAGGGTCGCCATTTGGCAGGAGAAGGGCCCTGGGACAAAACCGCACCCACACCCACCTCGGAAGCATCCACCTCAACAATAAAAGGTAAGGAAACATCGGGATGCACCAAGACGGGAGCAGACGCAAAACTCTCTTTAATCTTAGAAAAGGCTGCAAGCGCCTCCTCCGACCAAGAGGAAAAATCCGCCCCCTTTTTTGTCATGTCAGTAGAGGGTTTGACAACAGAGGAATAATTCAAAATGAACTTTCTGTAATAGTTCGCAAAACCCAGAAAGCGCATCAATGCCTTCTGATTCTCAGGAAGCTCCCACTCAAGTACAGCACGGACCTTCTCCGGATCCATGCGAAAACCAGAAGCAGAGAGGAGAAAACCCAGAAATTGAATCTCTGATACCATAAAAAGACATTTCTCCAGCTTGGCGTACAATTTATTTTCCCGCAGAATCTGCAGAACCTGAAAAAGATGATCCTGATGGGTCTGAACATCAGGGGAAAAAATCAAAATATCATCAAGATACACCAATACAAATTTCCCCATTAAATGGTAGAAAATACTATTAACAAAATGCTGAAAGACGGCCGGAGCATTCATCAGGCCGAAAGGCATAACGAGATTCTCGAAATGCCCGTTAGGGGTATTAAAGGCCGTTTTCCATTCATCCCCCTCTCTGACCCTGACCAGGTTGTACGCGCCTCTCAAATCCAATTTGGAAAACACCTTGGCCCCAACAATTTGGTTGAAGAGGTCCGGGATCAGAGGAAGGGGATAGGGATCGCGAATCGTGATACGGTTCAGCTCCCTAAAATCTAGGCAAGGTCTCAGAGAGCCATCTTTTTTTTTAACAAAAAAAAACCCGCGGCCACAGGTGACTTTGAGGGACGAATATGCCCCTTCTCGAGACTCTCGGAGATATAAGTTCGCATTGCGATTCTTTCCGGTTGTGAGAGATTGTAGAGGCGTGCTTTTGGCAGCTTGGCGCCGGGAATGAGGTTAATGGGACAGTCAAACTCCCGGTGAGGAGGTAGCTCCTGAACACCGCTATCGGAAAACACGTCCGAGAAAACAGAGAGAAATGATGGCACAGTTTTAGTAGACACCTCTGCAAAAGTCGCTGTGAGACAATTCTCTCTACAAAAGTCACTCCACTCATTTATTTGCCTTCCTTGCCAATCAATAGTGGGGTTATGTCTAGTGAGCCAGGGTAACCCCAAAACTAGAGGAGAAGGCAATCCGTTAAGGACAAAACAAGATATATCCTCCACATGAGTGTCACCTACAGCTAGCCGGATATTGTGAACAATGCCCTTCAGAGATCTCTGTGAGAGTGGAGCAGAGTCAATAGCAAAAACAGGTATATCCTTTTCTAATGTGCAAACCTGAAAACCATGCATGGCTACAAATTGAGTGTCAATAAGATTGACGGCCGCTCCACTATCGACAAAAATCTCACAAGAAATGACTTTGCTCTCTAGCGCCACCCTGGCAGACAGGAGAAAACGGGAACTGCAGGTCAGAGGAAAAGCATCAATTCCTACATCAACTTTGCCCAAAGTAGCAGATGAAGCAGAATTTGATGATTTACCTTTTGAGGTTTTTCTCTTATTATCGCTCTTAGTACAGTTCAAGAATCTCCTAGACGGACAAACATTTGCCAAATGACCTATGCCCCCACAACAAAAACACACCATACTCTGAGGACTAAATCCTCTTTTATCAGGGGCAAGTCGACCTAGCTGCATGGGCTCCTCCTCAGAGGGGAGCGAGACAGGATGAGGCCCCTGCACACTGAATGAGTCCGCACCACTGCCCCTAGACTGACAATGGCTGGACAGAGAGGTCTCGTTTCTTTCTCTTAGACGCCTGTCAAGGCGTACCGCTAATGACATGGCAGACTCTAAGGACGTTGGTCTCTCATGGAAAGCAAACGCATCTTTCAATCTCTCTGAGAGACCATGACAGAACTGACTCCGGAGTGCAGCATCATTCCAACCCGAATCAGCTGCCCATCTCTGAAATTCAGAACAATAAAGCTCCGCAGACAGTTTGTTCTGGCATAAAACACGTAAGTTAGATTCGGCCAGAGCAACACGATCCGGGTCATCATAAATCTGCCCCAGGGCCACAAAAAATCTTTCCACGGATCGAAGGGAGGGATCCCCTGATGGCAGCGAAAAAGCCCAAGTCTGAGCATTACCCCTGAGCAGGGAGATGACAATCCTCACCCTCTGCTCCTCCTTACCAGAGGAGTGGGGACACAAGCAAAAATGGAGTTTGCATGCCTCTCTGAAGCGAACAAAATTCTCACTGCCCCCGGAGAACGTTTCCGGAAGTGAGACCTTTGGCTCGCAACAGACTCCATGAGCCGGAGCAGAGCCCAATGCTTGAAGCTGAGTCATAGATTGATGGAGATCTGCTACTTCCAAAGAAAGACCCTGCATGCGGTCACCCAGGCCAGAAAGCGGATCCATGTCAAAAAAGGACGGTTTTGGTGGATTATAATGTCACGGCTGTATGTGAGCAACAATAGTATACACAGTAAAAGAGCTACTGACCGGACCCAAACTAGGGAGGATAAAGGGTGACCCCTGTCAGACCCTCAAAGCTCTCCCTATGCTGCTAAAGCACATGCCCGGATCCAAATGGCAGAACGAGGCATGCCCACGTGCCTAAGACTGATGACCACTGTAACCCCTACAATAGTGGAAGGGGCACGGCCACCGGTGCCCTACTCAGTATATGGAGGGAACTGTGGCCACCTCAGATCCAGTCAGAAAATAATCAGGTACACAACAATGTCTGTACACTTAGCTGAAGGTGTTGCAGCCGCAGAGAAGACGGATCCAAGGACAGCTGGCAATATCCGGAGTGCTTGCTGCAGCAGAACACAGGTCCAGTGAACTGATAGCTACAAGTGAAGATACTAAAGCAAGAGCTACAACTGAAATGAGAACTATAATCCACGCCCTACAATAGGAGGAGGGGTGATATAAAGAGAGGGAAATCAAACGCATGAGGAACAGCTGGGAGGAAGGAAACCAAAAGTAAACAGAGCAGTGAGAACTCCTCCCAGCTCTAGTAGTGACATCATCACAGGGGTGGAGAAACAGAGCTGTGAGAACGTCCCAAAGCTCTGGTAGTGACACTGAGCCAACATTGTATTATCCTATAGTGCTGACTTCTGCACTGATGACGGTATCGGATGCAGAGCAGGAAGCCCTATGTCTTAAGGCTGTATTACATTTAAAGATTTTGCAGGCGATTGTCAGGAAGGAACCCTTCCTTCCCGGCAATCGCCTGCTCGTTAGTGGAGTGTCATTGCTCATACTGAATCATTGTTTGCCAGCAGCAGATAGTGATTAGACATCACGATCTCCCGGCGGCGAACGATTTTAAGCATGCTTAAAAATCTTGATTGCCCAGTGAACGAGGGTTTGCTCATTCATCAGTTATTAGTGCCACTTTTAGGGCAATGTTTTTTTTCCTAAATTCATTATATTTTTCTATTTGTCAATATGCTTATTGAAACCAAACCTTAAGATAACATGGATGGGCTAAATAAGGGCCCTTTTACAAGGACCGATACAGCGAGTAGTGATCAGGAATAAGGAAGTTCGAGGACATTGCTGTTGATAACGTGCATTTAAATGCAGCAATGATAGTTGCTGTATGGGGATGAATGATCGTTACCATGATCGTTTGTTCCGATACAGATTCAATGATTGTCAGCAGCATATTCTTGTTTACACAGGTTGATGTGCCGCATGACAATTTTAGGTGCCGCATGAAAGATGTGATCACCAGACAAACAAGTTTGCTTGTTTATCGTGTAATTAGTGGCAGCTTTACATGGACCAATTATTAGGAATGAACATTCATACAAATGAACGTTCCCAATAATTCCCCTGATATAAAAGAGCCCTAAGTACACTCATTGACAACAAAAAAATAATACATAATGCACCAAGAAGGAGTTCTGAATTAAACTTTCTATGCAATGTAATGATGATACAGTATAAGGGACTATACCATTGAAAGGAGGCTCTGGTGCCCTATTGGGCGCCCTTAGCCTGGATACAAGATGAGATACAGTTGGGCATAGAGGCATACAAGTTCTTAGTGGTATCGTTCGGCACATTTGCCCACAGATTTTGCAGCTGGTCCTGTAGACCCTGCACACTCGTCGGTTGCTGAGGCTGTTGTCCCAACTGGTCCCATAAATGCTTGATTAGTGATAAATCTAGTGAATGGGCAGGCCAAGGAAGTGGCGCAAAATGGCGGAGACATTCCTGGGAAACCCTTGCTGTGTGGGAGGGCTGACATTATCCTAATGAAATATGCTAGTTGGAAGCCCTGCTATGAGAGGAAACAGGTGGATGCAAGATACCCTGCACATATCGCTGAGCTGTTACTACTAGGGGGGACCGACTGTCGTATGTGATGGCTTCCCAGACCATTAACCCCGCACAGTCACTACACAGCAAAGTCAGGATTACGGCAATCTATAGTTGATGAAAGGAGGAGATTCGGGGGACATAGGCGGTGCTGGGCTCCTTCACAGGTGGGCGCGGCTGGGCACGGCTGGGCTCCAGGAAGGTTAGTACAGCCCCTTGGACACATACAAGACTAATTTACATATCTATAAAATCCTTTTTTAAAGAAATTAAAAGCACTCAGCCCTATAGGACAGATATATTGCGGACATGCTAGCGGCGATCTAGCCGTGCATGTCCGCAGCTCTATAGCCCAAAACTTGGTGACAGATTCCCTTTAAAGCTTGGGCGGAAATAGGTCTTCCAAATGGACAAAGCAACAAAATCAATGTTTTGGAGTGGCCATCACAAAGCCCTGATCTCAATCCTATTGAAAATGTATGGGCAAATCTGAAAAGCTAGGTGCGAGCAAGGCGACCAACAAACATGGCTCGGTTACACCAGTTTTGTCAGGAGGAATGGGCCAACTATTGTGAGAAGCTTGTGGAAGTATACCCAAAACGTTTGACCCAAGTCATACAGTTTAAGGGCAATGGTACCAAATATTAATGAAATGTATGTAAACTTTTGACTTTGTAGAAAGTAATAAAAATGCCTTAAAACATTTTCTCTCTCTCATTATTCTGGCATTTGGCAAATAATAATAATTATGGTAATCCTAATTGACCAAAAACAGGAAAGGTTTATTCAGATTTCCGGTCAGATATTGAGAAAAACATGCATATGTGTCTTTTTATATAGTTTATGTACACTTCTGATTTCAACTGTAGATATGCGACTCTTGGCCTCTTCTTTTGCCAAAGAAATGAAACAGCAGCAGCCTGCAATCTAAAAGAGCATTTTTAGGGCAGTGGGGAAGCAGTTTTAGGCCTCATTCACACATATGTGGATCACGGTCCGTGAAAACCCGTCCTGCCGAGTGCGCGAGAGCACAAAGTCATTGGTTGCTATGACGCCGTGCGCTTCGTGCCGCCGCTGTACAGTAATACACTCGAGTCATAACTGCATGCCAAGTTTTACAGCAATCAGACATTTCTATCTGGGTGCATAATTTTTTTTGTCAATGAGTGGCATTTATCAAGGAGTCTTGATCTCCCTGCATTGGCGCGAGATGCGTCTAATTTATTAAGTGGCAGAAGCCTCTTAACAAATCAGGAGCATCTCCACCATGCTGTGCACCAGAGACTGAAGCCTACGCCAGACTTCAGCTATAACTTTTGCCAGTTTCTGGTGAAAGTTATAACAAATCCAACAGGCCGCGTGAAGCCCTGCGCCCTCCCGCTAAGCTTCAAAAATCACAAATTATGGTGCACATATAACATGCGCCACAATTTGAGACTTTTTGCGTCACTATTGTGGAGTACTGCCATTGATAAATGTCCTGCTATGAGTGTATTAGTCAGAAAGTGAGAAGATTGTTAGGCGAGCTGATAGAGGGATGTAGAGGACTGAAGTGCTGAATAGCTATTACGAAAAGATCTGTGCCTACATTATATCATTTATTAACACAAAGATCACACTATATAGAATGATTACTGACCAAGTAAATTTATTGATCTGTTTACATGTCGCCCATAGAAGAGACAGAGGCACAGACAAACCGTGAAGCTGCTGCTGGCTCTGGTTAAGTTTTTTTTATCTCACCCCAGTGATGGGGCAGTAGGATCTCTTCTTCTCTGTGTGCTGTCTATGGGAGACATTATAGCAGCTGGTCTCAGATAAAACTGACAATTAGAAATAGAACCCGCAGAAGGGAAGCTGGTGATAAATGCCAGACACCAGTCATATAATAGTCAGATATAGTACTGTCACTCACGTACACACACATGACAGCTTATTCCTAAAAGTCACCTGAAATGACAGATACATTTCAAAGATCGAAAATACAAATTCGCACAGAAAAGTTATGGAAGTGGATGTGGATCCGCTGTGTCACTAAACAGATCTGACTTAGGTCTACTTCTAAGATCATTATCTAAGTAGCCCCCATGATCTTCATCCAGAGATCTGAACGCTCATGCATGGGAACCACCAGGCCTCTACCCCTTGTAGCTGTCTCTGCTTAGTGGCTGCTGACTAATGGGTCAGTGCAGGCAGCATAAGAACAATTCATAAGGTCAGAAAGACGAGCACACAGAGGTCAGGTTAGGCAGCGGAAACAGGCAGAGGTGCCTTAAATATCCTGAGATGGCCAGCCATAGGCTGGGAAATGTTAAGATGCACACACACTGGCCCTTTAAGAGTTGGTGGGAGCACGCCCTAAGGGCAATAAGGACCAGAGCAGACAAAAGGCAGGCTTTAGCCTGGGTGGAGTGGGCAGAGCAGTGCTGCTCCGGCAGTGGGGGGCAGCTGGAGGAAGCAGTAAGGTGCCAGCAGCCACATATTGCCAGAGAGGGAGCAGAAGGAGGGATGTGAGAGTTCGGGTTGCAATACTCGCCAGGAGGAGGAAGGTGGCGAGTACAGACTCACAGTATAACACCATGTATTAGATGTTAACAAACATTATCAGTGGAAGCAAAATAATGGAAAAAATCCTTCACCTACTGTCATGACTGCTGCAATCCTGTTGGCAATATTTGGGGTGATTTGAAGTGCATGAACGAACCTCCATCCCTGCAGGTCGAATATAGCCTTGATACCGTTTCTCTGCGTCTCTGTTTCCTGTACTACAAGCTCAGATGTTATGAGGCTTACACGAAATACCTCATAGGCTGTAAACTGTTTAGGGTCCCATTTTTCTGTAAAACATAGAAAAATGTATATAAACCCGTGTCCCTTTCATATTCAGGAAAATTTTGCTGATAGGTTGTAATGATATTATATAGAAGAATTTTAAAAATATTAGACACTGGGGGGGTCACACAAAACACAAGGACAAGTAATTTTACACAGGTCAAAGGGAATTAATGGGGGCATATCACTAGGAGGGCTAGGAGAAGCCCGCACCTATCTCGTAAACGGAGCCGGTAAAGTCCCGGAGGGCACACCGCGCATTCACGTCCGTCCTCCATTCATTTTTATGGGTCCGCCAAAAATAGCTGAGCATTGGCACGACTATATCTATCGGCACCATTAAAGTGAATGGGAGCGGTGGCCGCGCAAGTGCAGTGTACCCTTCGGGACTTTACCGGCTCCGTTTATGAGATAGGTGCGGGTCCCAGAGGTGGGACCCACACCTACCAGACAATGGGGGCTTCAAATATTCTAGTAACATCTCAGCTGCTACAAAACCTCTTTTTAACTAGACAACAAACAAATTGTCATGTTCATTTTCAAGACATGGCATGCAATGCTGAGGATTGGATTGCATGCCTCCATATATATAGTATATTTATATATACAGTGAGGAACAGAGATATTTGAACACCCTGCGATTTTGGAAGTTCTCTCATTTAGAAATCATGGAGGGGTCTGAAATTCACATTGTAGGTGCATTCCCACTCTGAGAAAGAATAAATAAAAAAAATCGGGAAATCACATTGTATGATTTTTAAATAATTTATTTGTCTTGCACTGCTGAACATAAGTATTTAAACACCTGAGAAAATCAGTGTTAATATTTGGTACAGAAGCCTTTGTTTGCAATTAGAGGTCAAACGTTTCCTGTAGTTGTTGACCAGGTTTGCACACACTACAACAAGGATTTTGTCCCACTCCTTCACACAGATCTCCTCTAGATCTGTCAGGTTTCGGGGCTGTCGCTGAGCAACACAGAGTTTCAGCTCCCTTGAAAGATGTTCTATTGGATTTAGGTCTGGAGACAGGCTAGGCCACTCCAGAACCTTGATATGCTTCTTACGGAGCCACTTCTTGGTTATCCTGGCTGTGTGCTTCGGGTCGTTGTCATGTTGGAAGACCCGGCCACGACCCATCTTCAATGCTCTGACTGAGGGAAGAAGGTTTTGCTCAAAATCTCACAATAAATGGCCCCATTCATCCTCTCCCCTTCGCAGAAAAGCACTCCCAAAGCATGATGTTACCACCCCCATGCTTCACAGTAGGGATGGTGTTCTTGGGATGCAACTCATCCTTCTTTTATCTCCAAACACGACGAGCGAAGCTTACACCAAAAAGTTCTACTTTGGTCTCATCTGACCACATTACTTTTCCATGCCTCCTCTGGATCATCCAGATGGTCATTGGCAAACTTCAGACGGACCTGGACATGTGATGACTTGAGCAGGGGAACCGTCCGTGCAATGCAAGATTTGAAACCATGACGGCGTAGTGTTCTACCGACAGTGACCTTTGAAACTGTGGTCCCAGCTCTCTTCATGTCATTGACCAGCTCCTCCCTTGTAGTTCTGGGCTGATTACTCACCTTTCTTATCATCAGTGATACCCCACGAGGTGAGATTTTGCATGGAGCCCCAGTCCGAGGGAGACTGACAGTCGTCTTTAGCCTCTTCCATTTTCTAACAATTGCTCCAACAGTTGATCTATTTTCACCAAGCTACTTGGCATTTGCTCCGTAGCCCTTTCCAGCCTTGTGGAGGTCCACAATTTTGTCTCTGGTGTCTTTTGACAGCTCTTTGGTCTTGCCCATGGTAGTAGTTGGCGTATGACTGAATGTGGGGTGTAGGAGTAGAGCGAACTAGGGGGACTGGTGGGTGTTGATAACACCTCAATTCCGCCTGTTTCTGTAAACCCGTATTAAGCGCCAATAATGGTTGGTCGGTGAGAAGATGTTTTAGTGTGGTGTAGGTTTCTTAAAAATACAGAGAAAAAAATATATAGAAAAAAATATATAGAGAATAATACACAGATTTTTTTTAGAAAGAAATTAGCATAAACACACTACACTGGGTCTCGAGTGCCTAAGAGACCGTTGCCTGTAGTGTCATACCCGTCAATGTGTAGCAAATGAATAAGGCGAATGAGTTAAAACAAATAAGTAAAATCAGTTTTAAAAGGATACAAGTATAATAAAAATACTGAAGTATCGTATACTTATTTTTACTTATACTAAGTATACAATACTTCAGTATTTTTATTATACTTGTATCCTTTTAAAACGGATTTTACTTATTTGTTTTAACTCATTCACCTTATTTATTTACTATACATTGACGTATATGACACTACAGGCCACGGTCTCTTAAGCACTCGAGACCCAGTGTAGTGTGTTTATGCTCATTTCTTTCTAAAAAAAAATTCTGTGTATTATTCTCTATATATTTTTTTCAAAATATTTTTTTCTCTGTATTTTTAAGAAACCTACACCACACAAACATCTTCTCACGACCAACCATTATTGGCGCTCAATACGGGTTTACAGAAACAGGCGTAATTGAGGTGTTATCAACCCCCACCAGTCCCCCTAGTTCGCTCTACTCCTATATCCCACACATGCAGACACTCTAGTCTGCCTGGCAAACCCCGAGCAGCCTTTATACCACTCTGTCTTCTCCACTTCACTCCTATAAACCCCTGGCGCCTCAAGTTTTTCAGATTCGGTGGAGTCCATTCCATCACATCCGACTAAACCCTCAAACTCTCTCTCTGACTGTGGGGTGGACAGGTATCTTTAAAGAGCTCAGAAAGGTGATACTAAGGCTACTTTCACACTAGCGTTCAGAGCGGATCCGTCTGATGTTTCATCAGACGGATCCGCTCCTATAATGCAGACGTTTGCATCCGTTCAGAACGGATCCGTCTGAATTATAACTTAGAAAAATTTCTAAGTGTGAAAGTAGCCTGAACGGATCTGTTCAGAATTTACATTGAAAGTCAATGGGGGACGGATCCGCTTGAAGATTGAGCCATATGGTGTCATCTTCAAGCGGATCCGTCCCCATTGACTTCCATTATAAGTCTGGACGGATCCGCTCGCCTCCGCACGGCCAGGCGGACACCCGAACGCTGCAAGCAGCATTCAGGTGTTCGCTTGCTGAGCGGAGGCTGAACGCTGCCAGACTGATGCATTCTCAGCGGATCCGCCTCCACTGAGAATGCATTAGGGCTGGACGGATGCGTTCGGGGCCGCTTGTGAGCCCCTTTAAACGGAGCTCACGAGCGGACACCCGAACGCTAGTGTGAAAGTAGCCTAAGTTAGATTAATGAGTGGAGTAGAGGTGGTTTTTTTAAAGGCACAGTAATAGGTCTTTGAGAGTGGGAATGCACCTACAATGTGAATTTCAGACCCATTTTCTAAGTGGGAGAACTTGCAAAATTGCAGGGTGTTCAAATACTTCTGTTCCTCACTGTGTGTGTGTGTGTGTGTGATATATATATATATATATATATATATATATATAGACAGTACAGACCAAAAGTTTGGACACACCTTCTCATTCAAAGAGTTTTTTTTAATTTCAGGACTATGAAAATTGTAGATTCGAACTGAAGGCATCAAAACTATGAATTAACACATGTGGAATTATATTCATAACAAACAAGTGTGAAACAACTGAAAATATGTCATATTCTAGGTTCTTCAAAGTAGCCACCTTTTGCTTTGATTACTGCTTTGCACACTCTTAGCATTCTCTTGATGAGCTTTAAGAGGTAGTCCCCTGAAATGGTTTTCACTTCACAGGTGTGCCCTGTCAGTTTTAATAAGTGGGATTTCTTGCCTTATAAATGGGGTTGGGACCATCAGTTGCGTTGAGGAGAAGTCAGGTGGATACACAGCTGATAGTCCTACTGAATAGACTGTTAGAATTTGTATTATGGCAAGAAAAAAGCAGCTAAGTAAAGAAAAACAAGTGGCCATCATTACTTTAAGAAATGAAGGTCAGTCAGTCAGCCGAAAAATTGGGAAAACTTTGAAAGAGTTAAAACAAATAAGTAAAATCAGTTTTAACCACTTAAGGACCACAGGTTTATACCCCCCTAAAGACCAGGCCCTTTTTTACAAATCGGCACTACACTACTTTCACCGTTTATTGCTCGGTCATGCAACTTACCACCCAAATGAATTTTACCTCCTTTTCTTCTCACTAATAGAGCTTTCATTTGGTGGTATTTCATTGCTGCTGTCATTTTTACTTTTTTTGTTATTAATCGAAATTTAACGATTTTTTTGCAAAAAAATGACATTTTTCACTTTCAGTTGTAAAATTTTGCAAAAAAAACGAGATCCATATAGAAATTTTGCTCTAAATTTATAGTTCTACATGTCTTTGATAAAAAAAAAATGTTTGGGTAAAAAAAAAATGGTTTGGGTAAAAGTTATAGCGTTTACAAACTATGGTACAAAAATGTGAATTTCCGCTTTTTGAAGCAGCTCTGACTTTCTGAGCACCTGTCATGTTTCCTGAGGTTCTACAATGGCCAGACAGTACAAACACCCCACAAATGACCCCATTTCGGAAAGTACACACCCTAAGGTATTCGCTGATGGGCATAGTGAGTTCATAGAACTTTTTATTTTTTGTCACAAGTTAGCGGAAAATGATGATTTTTTTTTTTTTTCTTACAAAGTCTCATATTCCACTAACTTGTGACAAAAAATAAAAACTTCTATGAACTCACTATGCCCATCACGAAATACCTTGGGGTCTCTTCTTTCCAAAATGGGGTCACTTGTGGGGTAGTTATACTGCCCTGGCATTCTAGGGGCCCAAATGTGTGGTAAGGAGTTTGAAATCAAATTCTGTAAAAAATGACCTGTGAAATCCGAAAGGTGCTCTTTGGAATATGGGCCCCTTTGCCCACCTAGGCTGCAAAAAAGTGTCACACATCTGGTATCTCTGTATTCAGGAGAAGTTGAGGAATGTGTTTTGGGGTGTCTTTTTACATATACCCATGCTGGGTGGGATAAATATCTTGGTCAAATGCCAACTTTGTATAAAAAAATGGGAAAAGTTGTCTTTTGCCAAGATATTTCTCTCACCCAGCATGGGTATATGTAAAATGACACCCCAAAACACATTCCCCACCTTCTCCTGAGTACGGCAATACCAGATGTGTGACACTTTTTTGCAGCCTAGGTGGGCAAAGGGGCCCATATTCCAAAGAGCACCTTTCGGATTTCACAGGTCATTTGTTACAGAATTTGATTTCAAACTCCTTACCACACATTCGGGCCCCTAGAATGCCAGGGCAGTATAACTACCCCACAAGTGACCCCATTTTGGAAAGAAGACACCCCAAGGTATTCCGTGAGGGGCATGGCAAGTTCCTAGAATTTTTTATTTTTTGTCACAAGTTAGTGGAAAATGATGATTTTTTTTTTTTTTTTTTTTTCATACAAAGTCTCATATTCCACTAACTTGTGACAAAAAATAAAAACTTCCATGAACTCACTATGCCCATCAGCGAATACCTTGGGGTCTCTTCTTTCCAAAATGGGGTCACTTGTGGGGTAGTTATACTGCCCTGGCATTCTAGGGGCCCGAATGTGTGGTAAGGAGTTTGAAATCAAATTCTGCAAAAAATGACCAGTGAAATCCGAAAGGTGCTCTTTGGAATATGGGCCCCTTTGCCCACCTAGGCTGCAAAAAAGTGTCACACATCTGGTATCTCTGTATTCAGGAGAAGTTGAGGAATGTGTTTTGGGGTGTCTTTTTACATATACCCATGCTGGGTGAGATAAATATCTTGGTCAAATGCCAACTTTGTATAAAAAAAATGGGAAAAGTTGTCTTTTGCCAAGATATTTATCTCACCCAGCATGGGTATATGTAAAATGACACCCCAAAACACATTCCCCACCTTCTCCTGAGTACGGGGATACCAGATGTGTGACACGTTTTTGCAGCCTAGGTGGGCAAAGGGGCCCATATTCCAAAGAGCACCTTTCGGATTTCACAGGTCATTTTTTACAGAATTTGATTTCAAACTCCTTACCACACATTTGGGCCCCTAGAATGCCAGGGCAGTATAACTACCCCACAAGTGACCCCATTTTTGAAAGAAGAGACCCCAAGGTATTCGCTGATGGGCATAGTGAGTTCATGGAAGTTTTTATTTTTTGTCACAAGTTAGTGGAATATGAGACTTTGTATGAAAAAAAAAAAAAAAAAAATTTCCACTAACTTGTGACAAAAAATAAAAAATTCTAGGAACTCGCCATGCCCCTCACGGAATACCTTGGGGTGTCTTCTTTCCAAAATGGGGTCACTTGTTGGGTAGTTATACTGCCCTGGCATTTTCCAGGGGCCCTAATGTGTGGTAAGTAGGTAAATGACCTGTGAAATCCTAAAGGTGCTCTTTGGAATGTGGGCCCCTTTGCCCACCTAGGCTGCAAAAAAGTGTCACACATGTGGTATCGCCGTATTCAGGAGAAGTTGGGGAATGTGTTTTGGGGTGTCATTTTACATATACCCATGCTGGGTGAGAGAAATATCTTGGCAAAAGACAACTTTTCCCATTTTTTTATACAAAGTTGGCATTTGACCAAGATATTTCTCTCACCCAGCATGGGTATATGTAAAATGACACCCCAAAACACATTCCCCAACTTCTCCTGAGTACGGCGATACCAGATGTGTGACACTTTTTTGCAGCCTAGATGCGCAAAGGTGCCCAAATTCCTTTTAGGAGGGCATTTTTAGACATTTGGATACCAGACTTCTTCTCACGCTTTGGGGCCCCTAGAATGCCAGGGCAGTATAAATACCCCACATGTGACCCCATTTTGGAAAGAAGACACCCCAAGGTATTCAATGAGGGGCATGGCGAGTTCATAGAAATTTTTTTTTTTTGGCACAAGTTAGCGGAAATTGATATTTTTAATTTTTTTCTCACAAAGTCTCCCGTTCCGCTAACTTGGGACAAAAATTTCAATCTTTCATGGACTCAATATGCCCCTCACGGAATACCTGGGGGTGTCTTCTTTCCGAAATGGGGTCACATGTGGGGTATTTATACTGCCCTGGCATTCTAGGGGCCCTAAAGCGTGAGAAGAAGTCTGGAATATAAATGTCTAAAAAATTTTACGCATTTGGTTTCCGTGAGGGGTATGGTGAGTTCATGTGAGATTTTATTTTTTGACACAAGTTAGTGGAATATGAGACTTTGTAAGAAAAAAAAATAATAATAATTCCGCTAACTTGGGCCAAAAAAATGTCTGAATGGAGCCTTACAGAGGGGTGATCAATGACAGGGGGGTGATCAATGACAGGGGGGTGATCAATGACAGGGGGGTAATCAATGACAGGGGGGTGATCAGGGAGTCTATATGGGGTGATCACCACAGTCATTGATCACGCCCCTGTAAGGCTTCATTCAGACGTCCGGATGCGTTTTGCGGATCCGATCCATCTATCAGTGCATCCGTAAAAATCACGCGGACATCTGAATGGAGCTTTACAGGGGGGTAATCAATGACAGGGGGGTGATCAGGGAGTCTATATGGAGTGATCACCACAGTCATTGATCATGCCCCTGTAAGGCTTCATTCAGACTTCCGGATGTGTTTTGCGGATCCGATCCATCTATCAGTGCATCCGTAAAAATCATGCGGACATCTGAATGGAGCTTTACAGGGGGGTAATCACCACAGTCATTGATCATGCCCCTGTAAGGCTTCATTCAGACGTCCGGATGCGTTTTGCGGATCCGATCCATCTATCAGTGCATCCGTAAAAATCATGCGGACATCTGAATGGAGCTTTTCAGGGGGGTGATCAGGGAGTCTATATGGGGTGATCACCACAGTCATTGATCATGCCCCTGTAAGGCTTCATTCAGACGTCCGGATGCGTTTTGCGGATCGGATCCATCTATCAGTGCATCCGTAAAAATCATGCGGACGTCTGAATGGAGCTTTACAGGGGGGTGATCAATGACAGGGGTGTAATCAATGACAGGGGGGTGATCAGGGAGTCTATATGGGGTGATCACCACAGTCATTGATCACGCCCCTGTAAGGCTTCATTCAGACGTCCGGATGCGTTTTGCGGATCCGATCCATCTATCAGTGGATCCGTAAAAATCATGCGGACGTCTGAATGGAGCTTTACAGGGGGGTAATCAATGACAGGGGGGTAATCAATGACAGGGGGGTAATCAGGGAGTCTATATGGGGTGATCAGGGGCTAATAAGGGGTTAATAAGTGACGGGGGGGGTGTAGTGTAGTGTAGTGGTGCTTGGTGGGACTTTACTGAGCTACCTGTGTCCTCTGGTGGTCGATCCAAACAAAGGGGACCACCAGAGGACCAGGTAGCAGGTATATTAGACGCTGTTATCAAAACAGCGTCTTATATACCTGTTAGGGGTTAAAAAAAACACATCTCCAGCCTGCCAGCGAACGATCGCCGCTGGCAGGCTGGAGATCAACTCTCTTACCTTCCGTTCCTGTGAGCGCGCGCGCCTGTGTGCGCGCGTTCACAGGAAATCTCGGCTCACGCGAGATGACGCCTATTGGCGTTAGTGTGACCTGGGAGCGCCGCAGAAATGACGCCTTTCGGCGTTAGCGTGGCGGGAAGTGGTTAAAAGGATACAAGTATAATAAAAATACTGAAGTATCGTATACTTATTTTTACTTATACTAAGTATACAATACTTCAGTATTTTTATTATACTTGTATCCTTTTAAAACGGATTTTACTTATTTGTTTTAACTCATTCACCTTATTTATTTACTATACATTGACGTATATGACACTACAGGCCACGGTCTCTTAAGCACTCGAGACCCAGTGTAGTGTGTTTATGCTCATTTCTTTCTAAAAAAAAATTCTGTGTATTATTCTCTATATATTTTTTTCAAAATATTTTTTTCTCTGTATTTTTAAGAAACCTACACCACACAAACATCTTCTCACGACCAACCATTATTGGCGCTCAATACGGGTTTACAGAAACAGGCGTAATTGAGGTGTTATCAACCCCCACCAGTCCCCCTAGTTCGCTCTACTCCTATATCCCACACATGCAGACACTCTAGTCTGCCTGGCAAACCCCGAGCAGCCTTTATACCACTCTGTCTTCTCCACTTCACTCCTATAAACCCCTGGCGCCTCAAGTTTTTCAGATTCGGTGGAGTCCATTCCATCACATCCGACTAAACCCTCAAACTCTCTCTCTGACTGTGGGGTGGACAGGTATCTTTAAAGAGCTCAGAAAGGTGATACTAAGGCTACTTTCACACTAGCGTTCAGAGCGGATCCGTCTGATGTTTCATCAGACGGATCCGCTCCTATAATGCAGACGTTTGCATCCGTTCAGAACGGATCCGTCTGAATTATAACTTAGAAAAATTTCTAAGTGTGAAAGTAGCCTGAACGGATCCGTTCAGAATTTACATTGAAAGTCAATGGGGGACGGATCCGCTTGAAGATTGAGCCATATGGTGTCATCTTCAAGCGGATCCGTCCCCATTGACTTCCATTATAAGTCTGGACGGATCCGCTCGCCTCCGCACGGCCAGGCGGACACCCGAACGCTGCAAGCAGCATTCAGGTGTTCGCTTGCTGAGCGGAGGCTGAACGCTGCCAGACTGATGCATTCTCAGCGGATCCGCCTCCACTGAGAATGCATTAGGGCTGGACGGATGCGTTCGGGGCCGCTTGTGAGCCCCTTTAAACGGAGCTCACGAGCGGACACCCGAACGCTAGTGTGAAAGTAGCCTAAGTTAGATTAATGAGTGGAGTAGAGGTGGTTTTTTTAAAGGCACAGTAATAGGTCTTTGAGAGTGGGAATGCACCTACAATGTGAATTTCAGACCCATTTTCTAAGTGGGAGAACTTGCAAAATTGCAGGGTGTTCAAATACTTCTGTTCCTCACTGTGTGTGTGTGTGTGTGATATATATATATATATATATATATATATAGACAGTACAGACCAAAAGTTTGGACACACCTTCTCATTCAAAGAGTTTTTTTTAATTTCAGGACTATGAAAATTGTAGATTCGAACTGAAGGCATCAAAACTATGAATTAACACATGTGGAATTATATTCATAACAAACAAGTGTGAAACAACTGAAAATATGTCATATTCTAGGTTCTTCAAAGTAGCCACCTTTTGCTTTGATTACTGCTTTGCACACTCTTAGCATTCTCTTGATGAGCTTTAAGAGGTAGTCCCCTGAAATGGTTTTCACTTCACAGGTGTGCCCTGTCAGTTTTAATAAGTGGGATTTCTTGCCTTATAAATGGGGTTGGGACCATCAGTTGCGTTGAGGAGAAGTCAGGTGGATACACAGCTGATAGTCCTACTGAATAGACTGTTAGAATTTGTATTATGGCAAGAAAAAAGCAGCTAAGTAAAGAAAAACAAGTGGCCATCATTACTTTAAGAAATGAAGGTCAGTCAGTCAGCCGAAAAATTGGGAAAACTTTGAAAGTAAGGGCTATTTGACCATGAAGGAGAGTGATGGGGTGCTGCGCCAGATGACCTGGCCTCCACAGTCACCGGACCTGAACCCAATCGAGATGGTTTGGGGTGAGCTGGACCGCAGAGTGAAGGCAAAAGGGCCAACTAAGCATCTCTGGGAACTCCTTCAAGACTGTTGGAAGACCATTTCAGGGGACTACCTCTTGAAGCTCATAAAGAGAATGCCAAGAGTGTGCAAAGCAGTAATCAAAGCAAAAGGTGGCTACTTTGAAGAACCTAGAATATGACATATTTTCAGTTGTTTCACACTTGTTTGTTATGTAAATAATTCCACATGTGTTAATTCATAGTTTTGATGCCTTCATAGTCATGAAAATAAAGAAAACTCTTTGAATGAGAAGGTGTGTCCAAACTTTTGGTCTGTACTGTATATATATATATATATATATATATACACACACACACACATATATACACAGTTGATATAAAAAGTCTACACACCCCTGTTAAAATGTCAGGTTTCTGTGATGTAAAAAAATGAGACACCTTTAATGTGACCTATAAACTGTACCACTCAATTGAAAAATTGAAAACAAACTGAAATCTTTTGGGTGGAGGGAAGAAAAAAAAAATATATATAATGTGGTTGCATAAGTGTGCACACCCTCTTATAACTGAGGATGTAGCTGTGTTCAGAATTAAAGGGATTCTGTCATGACATTTTAGGCCTATAACCTAAACATATGGCCAGGTCCGTACTAATAACCTGAATCCGAAACTGTCCTTATTAAATCTGCCTGTGGCTCTATTAGCACATAAAACAGGTTTTTATAACCTGTTATTCACCTACCTAAGGTGCCCAAGGGGACGTCGCTTCATACAGTGTGCCCGGCTGCACCCATCTCCGTCTGGTGCCCAGCACAGCCTTCCCAGTTGAAATCGCCGCCTTCCTCACCTCAGCCCCCCCATGGCAATCGTCCGGTCCCTCAGGTTATGCCTAGTGCGCACGCGGGGGATCTGGCAGAGGGAAGGGACGATTGCGGAGGCGGGGCTGAGGTGAGGAAGGCGGCGATTTCAACTGGGAAGGCGGCGCTGGGCACCAGACGGAGATGGGTGCAGCTGTGCACACTATATGAAGCGACGTCCCCTTGGGCACCTTAGGTAGGTGAATAACAGGTTATAAAAACCAGTTTTATGTGCTAATAGAGCCACAGGCAGATTTAATAAGGACAGTTTCGGATTCAGGTTATTAGTACGGACCTGGCCATATGTTTAGGTTATAGGCCTAAAATGTCATGACAGAATCCCTTTAAGCAATCACATTCAAAATCATGTTAAATAAGAGTCAGCATACACCTGCCATCATTTAAAGTGCATCTGATTAACCCCAAATAAAGTTCAGCTGCTCTAGTTGGTCTTTCCTGAAATTTTCTTAGTCGCATCCCACAGCAACAGCCATGGTCCACAGAGAGCTTCCAAAGCATCAAAGGGATCTCATTGTTAAAAGGTATCAGTCAGGGGAAAGGTACAAAAGAATTTCCAAGGCATTAGATGGAACACAGTGAAGACAGTCATCATCAAGTGGAGAAAATATGGCACAACAGTGACATTACCAAGAACTGAACGTCCCTTCAAAATTGATGAAAAGACGAGAAGAAAACTGGTCTGGGAGGCTACCAAGAGGCCTACAGCATCATTAAAGGAGCTGCAGGAATATCTGGCAAGTACTGGCTGTGTGGTACATGTGACAACAATCTCCCGTATTCTTCATATGTCTGGGCTATGGGGTAGAGTGGCAAGACGAAAGCCTTTTCTGACAAAGGAAAACATCCAAGCCAGGCTACATTTTGCAAAAACACATCTGAAGTCTCCCAAAAGCATGTGAGAAAAGGTGTTATGGTCTGAAGAAACCAAAGTTGAACTTTTTGGCCATAATTTCAAAAGATATGTTTGGCGCAAAAACAACACTGCACATCACCTAAAGAACACCATACCCACAGTGAAGCATGGTGGTGGCAGCATCATGCTTTGGGGCTGTTTTTCTTCAGCTGGAACTGGGGCCTTAGTTAAGCTAGAAGGAATTATGTACAGTTCCAAATACCAGTCAATATTGGCACAAAACCTTCAGGCTTCTGCTAGAAAGCTGAACATGAAGAGGAACTTTATCTTTCAGCATGACAACGACCCAAAGCATACATCCAAATCAACAAAGGAATGTCTTCACCAGAAGAAGATTAAAGTTTTGGAAGAGCCAGAGCCCAGACCTGAATCCGATTGAAAATCTGTGGGGTGATCTGAAGAGGGCTGTGCACAGGAGATGCCCTCGCAATCTGACAGATTTGGAGTGTTTTTGCAAAGAAGAGTGGGCAAATCTTGCCAAGTCAAAATGTGCCATGCTGATAGACTCATACCCAAAAAGACTGAGTGCTGTAATAAAATCAAAAGGCGCTTCAACAAGGTATTAGTTTAAGGGTGTGCACACTTATGCAACCATATTATTTTATTTTTATATTTTTTCTTCCCTCTACCTAAAAGATATCAGTTTGTTTTTCAATTGAGTTGTACAGTTTATAGGTCACATTAAAGGTGGAAAAAGTTCTGAAATGTTTTATCTTTGTCTCATTTTTTTACATCACAGAAACCTGACATTTTAACAGGGGTGTGTAGACTTTTTATATCCACTGTGTATATGTTTTGTTTTGTTTTTTACCCAGCTTGTTCCTATTCTTACGTATTCTTACATGGATCAATTTTATTTATTTGGATTTTTATGAAACATTATTGCTGTACCTATGGCAATAACATTATAGTATATATCATTTCTATTTACCAATTCTGTAAATAAGAACTCTGCTTCCATAGGCATCTCTTGACCGCAGGACACCATGGTAGCCAGCACTATAAAGTTCAAGAAGAGGAGATGGGCGTAAGTCAGCAGTAATTTCCGGGCACTCCTTCTTCCACTTGTGGTAGTTTTTCAACAGCTGAAACATAAAAAGAATAGTTAGAAGAAGTGTCTATGCAAAGTACAGGTGATCACTACTGTACATAATACAGGCTGCTGTAAACAGCGCTGACCTAACCTCAGATATCAGCTGAACTCTCCTGAGATTGGGGATTCACTATTTATCTAATTCTCTGAAATGATTTGTACTCCAGACGATCAAAAGTAAGGACAGTGCAAAGTGTAAAGGCTCTAGGATTACAGTTACTTGAGGAAGCTAACGGTAGTCGTTTTAAATTACAGGAAAAGCCACGATATTTAAAGGGGTTCTGCACTTTGTTTAAACTCATGATCTATCCTCTGGATAGATCATCAGCTTCTGATCGGCGGGGGTCCGACACTTGGGACCCCTGCCGATCAGCTGTTTGAGAAGGCAGCGGCGGCCTTCTCACTGTTTACCGAAGGCTCAGAGACGTCACGACTAGTATCACTGGCCTGGGCTGTGAACAGAGCTTAGCCCCGTTCAGGCCAGTTGATGCAAGTCGTGACGTCAATGGGCCTGCGGTAATCAGTGAAAAGGCCGCGACACTGCTGGAGCGCCGCTGCCTTCTCAAACAGCTGATCACCAGGGGTCCCGGGTGTCAGACCCCCGCCGATCAGAAGCTGATGATCTATCCAGAGGATAGATCATCAGTTAAAACAAAGTGCAGAACCCCTTTAATTACAGGATCTTTCAACCAAATTTCAATTCTACTCAAATTGATCTAGAACAGGCATGCTCAACCTGCGGCCCTCCAGCTGTTGCAAAATTACAACTCCCAGCAGGCCCGAACAGCCTACAGCTATCAGCCTACAGCAGGGCATTGTGGGAGTTGTAGTTTTACAACAGCTAGAGGGCCGCAGGTTGAGCATGCCTGATCTAGAACCTCTATTCACTGGATAGGTGAGTAAAACGGAACTTGTAGGGTACATCAACACCACAGTGTAGTTTATGTGGATTTATGTGTGTTTTTTGCCGCATTACTGCACTAAAATTCACGTTATTTGAAGATTTTGACATGGATTTGCCCCAGATCTCCTCTTTGCAATGCAAAGGGTTAAATCTGCACTGAAAATCGACAACTGACATGCTGCGGGATTCAAAATCTGCACCGCCGGTCAATTTTCATGCAAAGATTTCCACACCGTATACATGATATTTTGAAAATCTCATCTGCTTAACAGGTACTGTGTAACGCTGTGGATTTACGCACGAAAATCTGAGTGGAAAATCCGCACATGCACATATACCTTTCGGGTGAATTCAGACATGGTGCATTTGCCGTGGATTTTCCGGGAGGATTCCAAACCTCAAATACACTAGAATTATTTCATGTCGTATTAAAGGGGTTATGCCATAAATGATGTAAATTTTTTTTTTAAATCAGACCAGCCCTGTACCTCACATGGATCCGGAGCCTCCCTCCCCTTCCCTTCATTGCTCTGCTACATTTTTTCCAAGTTAGTATATCGAGGGGGGGGGGGGGGGCTTTCTGCTGCAGCTCTCTCACTATCACAACTCAGGGGGTGTCCTTTCTGCTGCAGCTCTCTCACTATCACAACTCAGGGGGTGTCCTTTCTGCTGCAGCTCTCTCCCTGTAAGGGTACCTTCACACAGATTTTGTAGCAGAAATGTTTCTGTGACTAAAAATCAGTTCCACTCATTTGAATTGGGTTATTTTGCTCAATTTAAGTGAATGGAACTTATTTTCAGTCACAGACATTCTTTTCTGCAACAAAATCTGCTGCGTGGGAAGGCACCCTAACTCTCACAGCTTCTAACAGAAGATGGGGCCGGTGGCAAATGAATGCATGGACCTGAGCATGTGCGACCCCTTCAGCAAGGTGGACAGAGAATTAATACATAATTTTTTAATTACATGCATTCACAACAGTATTCCGAAATGTAGACTATTTTCCGTGTGACAGCCCCTTTAAACTCAGCAATGGAACAGATTTGCAGAGAAGGATGTGGGATGGCGGCACAAATTCTTGACTAATCTCAAAGTTCCATTTTTGCACATTGCAAGTCAAATCAGCTCCAAGACTTAACTGAAGAAGTACTATGCACAGTGAATACTTACCTACAATATGAACTGTGTACAGGAATACAGCACTCTTCAGGGGCGGCTCATCAAACCATGGATCAAGGATTCCACCTTAGAAGGGGTTCTACAGCCTTGAAATGTACAAGGTTACTTTCCCAATTTCTTTTTCCTTCCCCCCCCAAACCAACCTCAATTTCCAGGGCCATGCATGGGCTTATTCTCTTGTTATGAGACTTGACAATTTTATTATTTTACCTATGTGAATGTTTTCTGTATGTGAACTTAAAGGGGTTGTCCCACGAAAAATATTCTACAGTTTTCAAACCAGCTCCTGGATCTGAATACTTTTGTAATTCCATGTGATTAAAAATTTTGTATAGCCAGTGAGCTATTCAATAATATGTATCTGTATAGTGCCACTTATTTCCCTATTTCATTGACCTGCTCACTAGGAAGTCCGCACATGCTCAGTTTTATCTCTCAACTGCCTTCTGAGCTGTAATAAGGAGAGAGCTGCGGTAGAATTGACACGCCCCCTGAGCTGTGATAGGGAGAGCTGAGACACACCCCCTTAGCTGCAGCAGAAAAGACACTCCCCTTGAGCTGTCAGCTTGATATAAATCTAGCAGAGCAATGAATGGGGCGATCTCTGGATCCATGTGAGGTACAGGGCTGGTTCTAGCTTTGTTGGAAAGAGATTGTCATGTGCTATATGATGTATGATTCTCATTTTTTACATTATTCATGGGATAACCCCTTTAAATTGCAATAAAATATATAATAAAAACGACATCACATGAATGCTGGGTGTCCTGTGCCAGGACTGCTGGGTCACAGCAGATACAGATCAGCTCAGCAATGTAAGGTGCATCGCTTCCTGCCAGCAACTATTGTGACATCCATGATTGCAGAGTGATCAGCTTCCAGGATAATACAGCTCTAATGCTCTTATATTACACCGCTGCAATCTTTGGTTCTAGCATAATAAACTCTAGCCTGGAATTAGATTTGTAAAGTATTTGTGCATTTGTCTGAACCACAGCCCGACCTTTGTTTGCCGGCTGTACTGTAATGCATGTATTGTGGTTTTAGCACAGTATGTCCTTTCCTGCACAATGTGAAAAGTATTTCTCAGCATATTACATGTCGTTCAACCATATCTGCAGGATTCTATGAAGTTTAAGGGTACTTTCACACTAGCGTTAAACCTTTCCGGTATTGAGTTCCATCCTAGGGGCTCAATACCGGAAAAAAAAACTGATCAGTTTTATCCTAATGCATTCTGAATGGAGCGCAATCCGTTCAGTAGGCATCAGGATGTCTTCAGTTTAGGCTACTTTCACACTTGCGTTGTTCTTTTCCGGCATAGAGTTCCGTCACAGGGGCTCTATACCGGAAAAGAACTGATCAGGTATGTCCCCATGCATTCTGAATGGAGAGTAATCCGTTCAGTTTGCATCAGTATGTCTTCAGTTCAGTCGTTTTGACTGATCAGGCAAAAGAGAAAACCGTAGCATGCTACGGTTTTATCTCCGGCTAAAAAAACTGAAGACTTGCCTGAATGCCGGATCAGGCATTTTTTCCCATAGGAATGTATTAGTGCCGGATCCGGCATTCAGAATACCGGAATGCCGGATCCGTCCTTCCGGTATGCGCATGCGCAGACTGAAAAAAAGGGGAAAAAATAAATGCCGGATCCGTTTTTGCCGGATGACACCGGAAAGACGGATCCGGCATTTCAATGCATTTTTTCGACTGATCAGGCATTTTTAAGACTGATCAGGATCCTGATCAGTCTTACTAATGCCATCAGTTAGCATACATTTTGCCTGATCCGGCAGGCAGTTCCGGCGACGGAACTGCTTGCCGGATCTCTCTGCCGCAAGTGTGAAAGTAGCCTTAGTCTGCGGTATTTCCTCCGTCCAAAATTCCAGAACACTTGCCGGAATACATTGAAATGCATTAATGCCGGATCCGGCCCCAAGTATTCCAGAAAAACTGATCCAGTTTTGCGGTCTGAGCATGCGCAGACTTTTAAAAATGTGAAAAAGTTAAATACCTGAACCGTGTTTCCGGATGACAACCGGAGAGAAGGATCCGGTATTGCAGTGCATTTGTGAGACGGATCCGCATCCGGATCCGTCTAGAAATGGTAACCGTTTGCATAAAGATTGCCGGAACTGCCTGCCGGAATCTAACAACGCAAGTGTGACCCCTTGCAGACGAGCGTGTCCGGATAAGGTCCGGATGCGTTGCGTCTGCGATCAGGGAAAATCGTGCGAGTAGGTACGCAATTGCAGTCAGTTTTGACTGCGATTGTGTTCCGAAGTTCAGTTTTTATTGCGCGGGTGCAATGCGTTTTGCACGCGTGTGATAAAAAACTGACTGCGGTACCCAGACCCGAACCCGGACGTCTATACTGAATTTCGGGTTTGGGATTGGTGTTCTGTACATTTTATTATTTTCCATTAGAACATGGTTATAAGGGAAAATAATAGCATTCTTAATACAGAATGCTAAGTAAAAGGTCCATTGTGGGGTTAAAAATAAAAAAAAATTTAACTCACCTAATCAACTTGATCGCGCGGCCAGGCTGGTCTACTTTCTTCTTCTTCTTGCAGGACCTGGCTGGAAAAGGACCTTCGGTGACGTCATCGCCCTCACCACGGTCCTCTTGCAGGTCCTGAAAGAAGAAGCAAGAAGACGATGCCGGCTGCACGATCAAGTGGATGAGGTGAGTTAATTTTTATATTTTTTAACACCTCAATCTACATTTTAACAAGCATTCTGTATTAAGAATGCTATTATTTTCCCTTATAACCATGTCATAAGGGAAAATAATACAGTAAATTGACTTTAATGGGGTTGCTCATCCCTATCAACTCCTAGCATTGCACCAGCGCGGAATTCTCGCCCGTGTGAAAGGAGCCTTAAACGTAAAGTCACATATTAGTGTTAAAGGGGTCATCTCAAATCAGCAAATGGAATTTATCATGTAGAGAAAATTAACACAAGGCTCTTACTAATGTATTGCGATTTTCCATATTCCCTCCTTTGCTGGCTGGATTCATTTTTCCATCACATTATACACTGCTCGTTTCCATGGTTACGACCACCCTGCACTCCATCAGTGGTGATCATGCTTGCACACTATAGGAACTTATAGGTGTTTTTTCCTATAGCGTGCAAGCACGACCCCCACCGATGGCTTGTGGGGTGGTCGTAACCATGGAAACGAGCAGTGTATAATGGTAGGGGAAAATGAATAGCTGGCTGCTGTGTATACAGGTGGGGGGGGGGGGGGGGGGGTACCTCATGAAACACAAGGCTCCTCTCTGGTGTCCAGAATAATTTCCATATGTGTCTAGTGTATTCATTGATCACTTCCCCTCACAAAGAAAGTCCCTGCAGGCAGTGAGATATAGGCCATCAGTATCAGATCGGTGGGGGTCCGACTCTCGGCAATACTGCTGATTGACTGTTTGAAGAAGCCGTGGCTCTTATGGTCCATGGTAGGGGAATCCATAGCGGAATTCTTAGATAACCCGAACTTGAAAACACAAGTTTGCTTAACACTACTAGTGATGTCACGTTAATCGGTCACGAACCAATGTACAGCTCAGTCCGATTCACGTGAATAGGACTGCGCCGGACTACCAAGCACAGCCACTATACAACGTACAGCACTGTGCTCGGTATGCTGTGAGGAGGCCGCAACACTCACCGAAGCACCGCAACCTCTTCAAACAGCTGATTGTTGGTGGTGCTGGGCGTTGGACCCTTACTGATCAGATACTGATGACTGTCGATAGGTATCAATATTTTACTCCTGGAAAACCCCTTTCAAGGGTTTATCCCATGAATTAAAGACTTCTGTTTATGTAGTTATCTCCTTATCTGGAATATTTTCAGCAATTCATCAAGCAGCTGCATCTCCCAGGATGCACAGCGGTTAACTATCGTTAACCCATTCCTCCCCTGCAGACAAAATAGTGCCTGACATATAGCCCCAGAGATACATATGGCATGTAATGCCCCCACAATTTCGCTCTCCGTGTCTATGAATAGCGGGACTGCGGAAAGGAGACTATTTGTTTTGCTGACTTGGGCACAGGGGTCAACTACTGGGACCTCCTCGACGCAGAAAAACCCCTTTAAGTTACACTGTTCCATATACAAACGGTATCAAGCTTCTACCTGTACACCCAGTTTATTGATACATTTCCAGGAGGAATAAGTGCAGAATTTAAAGAAAAGATGCTCCAGATCTGTGATTTCAAGGGGTATTTGCTAAAACAGACAAGTTACGAATGGCGACAGATTCCATTTGAGTATCAACATCATGTTTTCTTTAAATCTGGATTATTTGTGGCTGGACAGATTGTTCTAATCCTCTTACAAATAGCTTTTGCTTTATGATAACAGAATGACTTCTGGACACTATTACAAAATATTTACTGAGAAAAAACAATGATGTAGACGTCTTTCACAACTCCAGAAATCTAGTATTTTCCTTTAGTAAAGATGATGCTAGTGATGTGTGAGCGAGCATACAGTGCCCTTTATCATCACAGCTGACATGCAGTTCTCTCAGCTTAGCTAATCCTGGCATAGAGCATGGTTACAGGGCACCCATGTGCTATGCCAAGAGTTAGTAATAGTCCAGAGAGAACGGGCAAGAGCAGCAATGTGTGCTCCTGCCCGTACTCCCTGCGCTGCCCATTCATAAAATGAGTACTTCGTACACCGCTCAGCGGTGTACAGAGAACAGTTTTAAGCGCACACTGAATGTAAAAGTATAATAAAAATAGAAAATTAATAAATAAAGTATATTAGAAAAAAATGTTTTAGGGGATTCGGGGCAACATATTAACCACTTAAGGACCACAGGTTTATACCCCCCTAAAGACCAGGCCCTTTTTTACAAATCGGCACTACACTACTTTCACCGTTTATTGCTCGGTCATGCAACTTACCACCCAAATGAATTTTACCTCCTTTTCTTCGCACTAATAGAGCTTTCATTTGGTGGTATTTCATTGCTGCTGACATTTTTACTTTTTTTGTTATTAATCGAAATTTAACGATTTTTTTGCAAAAAAATGACATTTTTCACTTTCAGTTGTAAAATTTTGCAAAAAAAACGAGATCCATATATAAATTTTGCTCTAAATTTATTGTTCTACATGTCTTTGATAAAAAAAAAATGTTTGGGTAAAAAAAAAATGGTTTGGGTAAAAGTTATAGCGTTTACAAACTATGGTACAAAAATGTGAATTTCCGCTTTTTGAAGCAGCTCTGACTTTCTGAGCACCTGTCATGTTTCCTGAGGTTCTACAATGCCCAGACAGTACAAACACCCCACAAATGACCCCATTTCGGAAAGTAGACACCCTAAGGTATTCGCTGATAGGCATAGTGAGTTCATAGAACTTTTTATTTTTTGTCACAAGTTAGCGGAAAATGATGTGTTTTTTTTTTTGTTTTTTTTTTCTTACCAAGTCTCATATTCCACTAACTTCTGACAAAAAATAAAAGCTTCCATGAACTCACTATGCCCATCAGCGAATACCTTGGGATGTCTTCTTTCCAAAATGGGGTCACTTGTGGGGTAGTTATACTGCCCTGGCATTCTAGGGGCCCAAATGTGTGGTAAGGAGTTTGAAATCAAATTCTGTAAAAAATGGCTGGTGAAATCCAAAAGGTGCTCTTTGGAATGTGGGCCCCTTTGCCCACCTAGGCTGCAAAAAAGTGTCACACATGTGGTATCTCCGTATTCAGGAGAAGTTGGGGAATGTGTTTTGGGGTGTCATTTTACATATACCCATGCTGGGTGAGAGAAATATCTTGGCAAAAGACAACTTTGTATAAAAAAATGGTAAAAGTTGTCTTTTGCCAAGATATTTCTCTCACCCAGCATGGGTATATGTAAAATGACACCCCAAAACACATTCCCCAGCTTCTCCTGAATACGGAGATACCACATGTGTGACACTTTTTTGCAGCCTAGGTGGGCAAAGGGGCCCATATTCCAAAGAGCACCTTTCGGATTTCACTCGTCATTTTTTACAGAATTTGATTTCAAACTCCTTACCACACATTTGGGCCCCTAGAATGCCAGGGCAGTATAACTACCCCACAAGTGACCCCATTTTGGAAAGAAGACACCCCAAGGTATTCGCTGATGGGCATAGTGAGTTTGTGGAAGTTTTTATTTTTTGTCACAAGTTAGCGGAATATGAGACTTTGTATGAAAAAAATAAAAAATAAAAAATCATCATTTTCCACTAACTTGTGACAAAAAATAAAAAATTCGAGGAACTCGCCATGCCCCTCACGGAATACCTTGGGGTGTCTTCTTTCCAAAATGGGGTCACTTGTGGGGTAGTTATACTGCCCTGGCATTTTCCAGGGGCCCTAATGTGTGGTAAGTAGGTAAATGACCTGTGAAATCCTAAAGGTGCTCTTTGGAATATGGGCCCCTTTGCCCACCTAGGCTGCAAAAAAGTGTCACACATGTGGTATCGCCGTATTCAGGAGAAGTTGGGGAATGTGTTTTGGGGGGGTCATTTTACATATACTCATGCTGGGTGAGAGAAATATCTTGGCAAAAGACAACTTTTCCCATTTTTTTATACAAAGTTGGCATTTGACCAAGATATTTCTCTCACCCAGCATGGGTATATGTAAAATGACACCCCAAAACACATTCCCCAACTTCTCCTGAGTACGGCGATACCAGATGTGTGACACTTTTTTTGCAGCCTAGATGCGCAAAGGTGCCCAAATTCCTTTTAGGAGGGCATTTTTAGACATTTGGATACCAGACTTCTTCTCACGCTTTGGGGCCCCTAGAATGCCAGGGCAGTATAAATACCCCACATGTGACCCCATTTTGGAAAGAAGACACCCCAAGGTATTCAATGAGGGGCATGGCGAGTTCATAGAAATTTTTTTTTTTTGGCACAAGTTAGCGGAAATTGATATTTTTTATTTTTTTCTCACAAAGTCTCCCTTTCCGCTAACTTGGGACAAAAATTTCAATCTTTCATGGACTCAATATGCCCCTCACGGAATACCTGGGGGTGTCTTCTTTCCGAAATGGGGTCACATGTGGGGTATTTATACTGCCCTGGCATTCTAGGGGCCCTAAAGCGTGAGAAGAAGTCTGGAATATAAATGTCTAAAAAATTTTACGCATTTGGATTCCGTGAGGGGTATGGTGAGTTCATGTGAGATTTAATTTTTTGACACAAGTTAGTGGAATATGAGACTTTGTAAGAAAAAAAATAATAATTTCCGCTAACTTGGGCCAAAAAAATGTCTGAATGGAGCCTGACAGGGGGGTGATCAATGACAGGGGGGTGATCAATGACAGGGGGGTGATCAATGACAGGGGGGGTGATCAATGACAGGGGGGGTGATCAATGACAGGGGGGGGTGATCAGGGAGTCTATATGGGGTGATCACCCCCCTGTCATTGATCACCCCCCTATAAGGCTCCATTCAGATGTCCGTATGTGTTTTGCGGATCCGATCCATGTATCCGTGGATCCGTAAAAATCATATGGACATCTGAATGCAGCCTGACAGGGGGGGTGATCAATGACAGGGGGGTGATCAATGACAGGGGGGTGATGAGGGAGTCTATATGGGGTGATCACCACAATCATTGATCACTCCCCTGTAAGGCTCCATTCAGACGTCCGTGTGCGTTTTGCGGATCCGATCCATCTATCAGTGGATCCGTAAAAATCATGCGGACGTCTGAATGGAGCTTTACAGGGGTGTGATCAATGACAGGGGGGTAATCAATGACAGGGGGGTGATCAGGGAGTCTATATGGGGTGATCACCACAGTCATTGATCACGCCCCTGTAAGGCTCCATTCAGACGTCCGTGTGCGTTTTGCGGATCCGATCCATCTATCAGTGGATCCGTAAAAATCATGCGGACGTCTGAATGGAGCTTTACAGCGGTGTGATCAATGACAGGGGGGTAATCAATGACAGGGGGTGATCAGGGAGTCTATATGGGGTGATCAGGGGCTAATAAGGGGTTAATAAGTGACGGGGGGGGGGTGTAGTGTAGTGTAGTGGTGCTTGGTGCTACTTTACTGAGCTACCTGTGTCCTCTGGTGGTCGATCCAAACAAAGGGGACCACCAGAGGACCAGGTAGCAGGTATATTAGACGCTGTAATCAAAACAGCGTCTAATATACCTGTTAGGGGTTAAAAAAATCACATCTCCAGCCTGCCAGCGAACGATCGCCGCTGGCAGGCTGGAGATCAACTCTCTTACCTTCCGTTCCTGTGAGCGCGCGCGCCTGTGTGCGCGCGTTCACAGGAAATCTCGGGTCACGCGAGATGACGCCTATTGGCGTTAGCGTAGCCTGGGGGAGCCGCCGCAATGACGCCTTTCGGCGTTAGCGTGGCGGCAAGCGGTTAAAAATTATTATGATCTCTGGGGGTCATTTATTAAGGGACTCGCAACTATTTTAGGCCTAAAAATTGTTGCAAGTCTTTTTTTTGTAGTTGCACTACAACTTTTACGGCGTGTGCAGCACCTGTGCAAGACGTAGGTGGAGAGGCGCTGCTCGGGGGCAAGGACAAATTTAATTATGCCTGGAGACAGGAGACCTTCTATTAAGCCCATCTCCTGCCGTCAGAAGAGAGAGCACTTGTCTCTACTAGTTTAGTGAACCTTAGATATGTTGCTGTTACACTTCCTCTTTCTGTGTGTGAATTAGGGGTCATTCATTGAACCCCACAGTACTATGTGGCACTGTAGGGGTTAACTCCCTCTTGCATTGTGCAATGCTGTGGGGTGCTGATTAGCCCTGGTATATATGTTTGGCTGTGTGTCCCACCTGTTGCCTGTGCAATAGGTCTCAACAGATCTGCCAGTCCATTCTGCCTGCTGGAGCATGTACTACAGCTATAATCTGTCTATGTGCCCAGTCTGTCTGTCTTCTGACCTAACCTGTGCCTGTGACCTGTATTCTCTCCTAGTTCCATCTACCCTGGCCCCTGGACTGTCCTTGGATATGCATGTACTCTGTCTGATTCTTTCTGTATGCTTTGCCTGTTTCTCTGGTGCTTTGCACCAGTGTCTCTGACCTCTATGGGTCAGATGCCAACCATAGCAGGACTATTCCAAGAGGTAGTGGCCTGGTGGCTCCCCTGCAGCGAAGACCAGATCCCTTTATAGGGGTTAAAGGGTTAAAACCATGGGACTGCCAAGCCAACACCCAAAGTCAAAAGGTCCACCGCCACTGTTCATAAAAAGGTCGATATGACAAAGACAATTTTTTTTCTGTCTGTTCCGTTTTTTTTGCGGACCGTATGTGAAACCATTCACTTCAATGGGTAAGCGAAAAAATGGAAATGACTCCGTGTGCATTCTGTTTCCATATGTCTGCATGGCCAGTTACGATGGATCCGCAAAAAAAAAAAAAAACGGAACGTCATCCATATTTTTTGTGGATACGTGTTTTGCGGACCGCAAAATACATACGGTCATGTGCATGAGCCCATATCAAAAGTTTTGCAAAAGCTCAATGACACTTTAAAGCTCCAGGGCCCCAAACCAAAACTGCGCCATTTTTAATACTGGTGTCTTTTCATGCAGCACTGTGGCCTCTGTGCCTTCTATAGCTAAGGGCTCATGTATAATGCCTCTTGCTGTACATGTGAGATGCCTTGTGTTTGCATGTGATATATTAAATCTTCACATCTGACTAGCATCCACATGACAGGATGTGTTTTCCCAAGGATATCTCATCAGAGAGAAAAACTGAGCGCTGCTTTTCCAAATACACAGGCCGGTGCTGACAAAATAAAAGGTGAGGCCACATCACAGGGGCCGACGATTGGGAATAAACGCTCATCGGCCTATCTGTACGCCCCACAAACCGGCCGACAAATAATGAGTGATGATAATATGCAGACTGTGTGGGGGATGACTGATCGTAGTAACAATCATTCATCCCACCATTAAGTTTGCATCGGGCTGTTAAAAGAGCACCGATCGGCTTATAAAACGGATCCTTTTTCAAATTGGTGTAAAAGAAAACTTTAGTTGCCCAAAGCAACCAATTAGATTCCACCTTTCATTTTCCAAAGGAGCTGTGAAAATTAAAAGGTAAAATCTGATTGGTTGCTATGGGCCATTACGCCAGGTTGATAAATCTCCACCACTGACTGTGTCAATAAGGCCTTACTTTAACTACGTTAGCAGGTAAAGAGGCATCTGGTTAGTGTCAAAAGAAGCATTTGTCTTAATAGGATAGAATACAATCTAGGCTTGTATTAAAGGGGTTTGTGTCATGAAACATATTCTACATTTTTCAAACCAGAACCTGGATACTTTTGTAATTGCATGTAATTCAATATTTAGTATAGCTATATATCATATATATAAATGAATTTCTGTCTATCTGTCCTTCCATCTGTTATTTAAGCATGGCCAAACAACTGGACCAATCTGCACCAAATTTGAACCATGGGTACATCACATTTCAGCTTTCTAGGACGTATGGTTCTTGACATATAAAAAAAAAATACAAATATGGCACCATCACATGACCAGCATTAGCCAATAGAAGCTTGCAGATCTTTCACTCATATCCTAACTGCCATATACACGGTCACATGACCCTTATTGGCCAAGAGAAGCTAAAAGGTCCTTCAGTCTTGACATACACACAGTTTTACACCAGGTTTCCATAGCAACTCATTTTCCTTCACTGCTAAGGTCGCTGTGGAGGTCACTATTAAGGGGGTGGGTGCTGTTGAGCAGTGCTATATAGGTCACGTTTTTAGGAGACGGAGTACTGTGGAGGTGACGGCTAGGCTACATGCACACGACCGGATGTGTTTTGCGGATCCGCAAAAAAAAACGGATGACGTTCCGTATGGCATCCGTTTTTGTTTTTTTTTGCGGATCCGTTTTTTTTGCAGATCCATTGTAATAATGCCTATCCTTGTCCTCAAACTAGAAAAAAATAGGACATGCACTATTTTTCTGCGGAGCAACGGAACGGACATACTGATGTGGACAGCACCATGTGCTGTCCGCGTTTTTTGCGGACCCATTGAAATGAATGGGTCCGCATCCTATCCGCAAAAAACGGATCGGACACGGAAACAAAATACGGTCGTGTGCATTTAAGGGGCAGATTCTGTGGAGGTCACTGTTAAGCCGGCAGGGTGCTATGGAGTCACATTTTAAGGGGACGGGCTGCTGTGGAGGTCAGTGTTAAGGGGGCGGACCACTTTTAAGGGGGCAGGGCACTGTGGAGGTAATTGTTATGGGGACAATGTGGATATCTTTCAACCACAGACACAAACATTAAATGAAATTGTCAAAATATACCCATGTAAGGCCAGGTCTGATAATATATATATATTGATAGTGTAGGTAATATGCAAGGAAATATTATAGTTATGGTGGACAGATATATTACTGGTGTAGATATACATAGCATTTAAGGGGTTGTCCCACAAAAAATATTCTACATTTTTCAAATCAGGACGTGGATATTAATTTTTTTGTAATTGCGTGTAATTAAAAATAGTTATTCAATAAAATGTATCTGTATAGCGCTACCTGCTCTTTGTTCTTTTCCATATCTCTTGTCCGTCTCACCAGCCATATGTTCTGTTAGAAGCTGTGGCAGTTACAGAGAGAGAGCTGCAGCAGAAGGGGCACACCCTCTGAGCTGCCAGGCTGGAGATAATCTACAGTAGCAGAATAATTGGAGAAATTAATGGGGGGGGGGGGGGGGGGTCACTGGATCCATATGAGGTACAGGGCTGGTTCTAGCTTTGTAAGACTACTTTCACACTAGCATTTATGCTGTATCCGGCAGGGTTCAGCAAAAACGCTTCCGTTACTGATAATACAACCATCTGCATCCGTTATGAACGGGTCCGTTTGTATTATCTTTAACAGAGCCAAGACGGATCCGTCATGAACTCCATTGAAAGTCAATGGGCTACGGGGCCGTTTTCTATAGTGTCAGAGAAAACGGATCCGTCCCCATTGACTTGCATTGTGGGTCATGACGTTTTGCTCCGCATCCCAGGACGGAAAGCAAACTGCAGCATGCTGTGGTTTGCTCTCCGGTATGAGAACGGAATGCATTTTGGAGCCTTCCATTCTGTTCAGTTACGTTTTGTCCCCATTGACAATGAAAGGGGACAAAACGGAAGCGGGTTTTTTACCGGTATTGAGACCCTATGATGGATCTCAATACAGTTAAATATTAACGCTAGAGTGAAAGAAGCCTCAGAAAGGTATCGTCATGTACTATATGATGTTTGATTTTAATTTATTACATCAATCATGGTATAACCCCTTTAAGGATTTATGTGGGCAATGAATCAAGGGGAACTCCAGCAAGGGAGTCCACACTTGAACTCTTTAAAAAAGGAATTCACTTTCCAGTGGGAGAAGTAAAGGTTCCTTATCCTAGGCTTAGCAAACAGATCAGTAAAAGATTTACCGCTGCATAAAGCTCTTGGGTGCGGTGCCCCACATGCTTCTGCCCAGCTGTTGACAGCTGAAGATATTATCGTGTACCAATGGTGCCAGGGAGGTCATAGATTTACTGGAAACTGGTACTAGGAGCAACACCCATATTATTGTCCGTAAACACTAGGGTAAAAGGCCAGTCGCCTGCTCATATCTTTAAAGGAGTCTTCTGGGGCTTAAATATTGATGGCCTATCCTAAAGTGCCTGATTAGTGCCACCTCCCCTTCACTGTGTACACCGGCTGAAGCACTGAAGGGTTAACAGAGCAAACTACAAGTCCCAGGAGACCACAGATTGGCTGCCTAATGTACAGGAGAAAAGACCATCCCTGATGAAGAAAGGTGTATCACTCGAAACGCGCTGAATTACAACTTCTCTATCCTGTTCACTCCCAGGTCAAATCACTTTGAGTGCTGGCAAAGGTAGCTTCGAAGACCTGAAATTCATTCATTTACAGTCTACAAGGGTCATTGGGACCCCACAGATCGGCAGAGTACAGCCTGACCTATTCGGATGCAAGATATCCTATCGCCCCTATTGTCACACACTGTTTGTAAAAGGCATATTCATTGCCGAAACGCGTCACAGTATCAGAGATATGTGACAATAAAAAGCTACAGAGTGCCGGTCTTTTGCCATCATTCAGGAGATCTAATCTCCGGTACGTCTTTTTAGAATGAAATGAGGGTCAGATGGAAGAACAAGAAAGAAGGGAGACATTAGGGGACGCTTGTCCTCTTCCTTCTGTAGTGGTCCAGTCTCACACATGCTGCGACCCTAGCCCACCATTTACTTCCCAAACCACTCCCAGAGGCTCTTAAAGGGGTTGTCCAGCTTTTACTAAGTGATGGCCCCTTCTCAGAGCAGACGACCATCACTAACTCATCGGGGGTCTGATACCCCACATGCCCAGTCTACCAGCTGTTCGGGTGTAATGCCATCACCGGAAGGTGCTAGAATTGTCATTGCTCTGTCAACTGGCCCTCACTTTGATTGACAAGGCCAGGCAGGCTTAATGACGCTTTCCCTGTCTGTCCTGTCAATCAAAGTGGAGAGGGCGCAGCAGTTGCAGAGAGAGCAGAGTCTCTAGTTGTAACAGCAACGCCCCCCCCCATGGCTCCCAGAGGATCATTTGCATATATTTAAACATTTTTCTCAGCAATGCGGGCACATATGAACATGGGACCAACACAGATGCCTTCAGCTGCCAAGCGCACATGTAACAGGTCAGCCAGTGTCATAGGTACAAATCTGCTGACAGATGCCCTTTAGGCCTCATTCACACGAGCGATACAGATTGGCTCCGGATGCGTTCAGTGAAACTCGCACCATTTTGCAAGCAAGTTCAGTCAGTTTTGTCTGCGATTGTGTTCAGTGTTTAAGTTTTTTCCGCGCGGGTGCAATGTGTTTTGATGCGTTTTTCACGCGCGTGATAAAAAACTGAAGGTTTACAAACAACATCTCTTAGGAACCATCAGTGAAAAACGCATCGCATCCGCACCTGCTTCCAGATGTGATGCGTTTTTCATTGAAGCCCCATTCACTTCTATGGGGACGGGGCTGCGTGAAAAACGCAGAATATAGAACATGCTGCGATTCTCACACAACGCAGAACTGATGCGTGAAAAAAACACTCATGTACACAGACCCATTGAAATGAATGGGTCAGGATTCAGTGCGGGTGCGATGCGTTCACGTCACGCATTGCACCCACACGGAAAACTCACTTGTGTGAAAGGGGCCTTGAGGTTGACATAGGAGGCTCTCTGAGTTTATATACCTCAGTGTTAGCAGGTGCTGAGATTGGGATATAGACCATGCATCACAAGAACAGATGATGCAACCTCCATGCTGGATTAGTCTCATGCCTCCTGCAATCATACTGTATGTGTATTTTACTTACAATTACAAGCAAGAGGCACTCCGATACAACCTGTATATCACATAAAGGAGGGCATCGGTATATATATATACCAGTACAGGACACAGGTGCTATCAGCAGTGGTGTCCGGGGCTATACTCATACAGTATATACAAACCGGATTCCAAAAAAGTTGGGACACTATACAAATCGTGAATAAAAACTGAATGCAATGATGTGGAGGTGCCAACTTCTAATATTTTATTCAGAATAGAACATAAATCACGGAACAAAAGTTTAAACTGAGAAAATGTACAATTTTAAGGGGAAAATATGTTGAATCAGAATTTCATGGTGTCAACAAATCCCCAAAAAGTTGGGACAAGGCCATTTTCACCACTGTGTGGCATCTCCCCTTCTTACAACACTCAACAGACGTCTGGGGACCGAGGAGACCAGTTTCTCAAGTTTAGAAATAGGAATGCTCTCCCATTCTTGTCTAATACAGGCCTCTAACTGTTCAATCGTCTTGGGCCTTCTTTGTTGCACCTTCCTCTTTATGATGCGCCAAATGTTCTCTATAGGTGAAAGATCTGGACTGCAGACTGGCCATTTCAGTACCCGGATCCTTCTCCTACGCAGCCATGATGTTGTGATTGATGCAGAATGTGGTCTGGCATTATCTTGTTGAAAAATGTAGGGTCTTCCCTGAAAGAGATGACGTCTGGATGGGAGCATATGTTGTTCTAGAACCTGAATATATTTTTCTGCATTGATGGTGCCTTTCCAGACATGCAAGCTGCCCATGCCACACGCACTCATGCAACCCCATACCATCAGAGATGCAGGCTTCTGAACTGAGCGTTGATAACAACTTGGGTTGTCCTTGTCCTCTTTGGTCCGGATGACATGGCGTCCCAGATTTCCAAAAAGAACTTTGAATCGTGACTCGTCTGACCACAGAACAGTCTTCCATTTTGCCACACTCCATTTTAAATGATCCCTGGCCCAGTGAAAACGCCTGAGCTTGTGGATCTTGCTTAGAAATGGCTTCTTCTTTGCACTGTAGAGTTTCAGCTGGCAACGGCGGATGGCACGGTGGATTGTGTTCACTGACAATGGTTTCTGGAAGTATTCCTGAGCCCATTCTGTGATTTCCTTTACAGTAGCATTCCTGTTTGTGGTGCAGTGTCGTTTAAGGGCCCGGAGATCACGGGCATCCAGTATGGTTTTACGGCCTTGACCCTTACGCACAGAGATTGTTCCAGATTCTCTGAATCTTCGGATGATGTTATGCACAGTTGATGATGATAGATGCAAAGTCTTTGCAATTTTTCACTGGGTAACACCTTTCTGATATTGCTCCACTATCTTTCTACCCATCTTGGCTTCTGAGAGACACTGCCACTCTGAGAAGCTCTTTTTATACCCAATCATGTTGCCAATTGACCTAATTAGTGTTAATTGGTCTTCCAGCTCTTCGTTATGCTCAAATTTACTTTTTCCAGCCTCTTATTGCTACTTGTCCCAACTTTTCGGGGATTTGTTGACACCGTGAAAATTGGAATCAACGTATTTTTCCTTTAAAATGATACATTTACTCGGATTAAACGTTTGATCTGTCATCTACGTTCTATTACAAATAAAATATTGACATTTGCCATCTCCACATCATTGCATTCAGTTTTTATTCACAATTTGTTTAGTGTCCCTTTTTTGGAATCCGGTTTGTATATAATAACAGTAGATGACACAGAGGTGCTATCAGCAGTGGTGTCTGGGGCTGTCCTCATACAGTATATATATATATATATATATATATACAGTACAGACCAAAAGTTTGGACACACCTTCTGATTCAAAGAGTTTTCTTTATTTTCATGACTATGAAGGCATCAAAACTATGAATTAACACATGTGGAATTATATACATAACAAACAAGTGTGAAACAACTGAAAATATGTCATATTCTAGGTTCTTCAAAGTAGCCACCTTTTGCTTGGATTACTGCTTTGCACACTTTTGGCATTCTCTTGATGAGCTTCAAGAGGTAGTCCCCTGAAATGGTCTTCCAACAGTCTTGAAGGAGTTCCCAGAGATGCTTAGCACTTGTTGGCCCTTTTGCCTTCACTCTGCGGTCCAGCTCACCCCAAACCATCTCGATTGGGTTCATGTCCGGTGACTGTGGAGGCCAGGTCGTCTGGCACAGCACCCCATCACTCTCCTTCATGGTCAAATAGCCCTTACTTTCAAAGTTTTCCCAATTTTTCGGCTGACTGACTGACCTTCATTTCTTAAAGTAATGATGGCCACTCGTTTTTCTTTACTTAGCTGCTGCTGAGCGATGAGGAGAATGGCGTGTATTACGGCGTGCCTACAGCGCAATTGCGCATGTCAGGATGACATATTCTTTGCACAGAAATGAGGGCAGTCGCATCAGGAAGAAAAGAATACACGTCATCCTGACATGCGCAATTACGCTGTAGGCACGCCGGAATAGACGCCATTCTCCTCATCGCTCCTCCTTCACGCTTCGTCAGCTACATCACCCAGTAAGCACTTAGGACTTTAAATCATTGTTTGCACATGGCACCAATAATGCTATTTATATTAATTATATATTTATATGTATTTTTTCACATGAGATGAATTTTTTCATGCACTGTAATCACTTTGATATCTATGATGTCATCATAGGATACATTAAGTAATTGTCATAGTTTACTTTTACACATTTTTTATTATGATATTATGTGATTGTCTGTGATTGTTGTGAATTGGCACATTAACTTGGTTTGCTATATATACTGAGCACTTTGTCTGTATACACTGCTTGAGGAAGGCTCCAGCATAGAGCCGAAACGTCGCATGTCCTGTCTGGGTGAATAAAGATTTTTCTATTTTTATTTTATGGAGTGCTGCCCGTTTTTCGACTAATAATATTCACATATATATATATATATTAACAGTAGATGACACAGAGGTGCTATCAGCAGTGGTGTCCGGGGCTATCCTCATACAGTATATATATATATAACAGTACAGGACACAGAGGTGCTATCAGCAGTGGTGTCCGGGGCTATCCTCATACAGTAATATATATATATAACAGTAGATGCCACAGGTGCTATCAGCAGGGCTATCCTCATACAGTATATATATATATATACCAGTACAGGACACAGGTTCTATCAGCAGTGGTGTCCGGGGCTATCCTCATACAGTAATATATATATATAACAGTAGATGCCACAGGTGCTATCAGCAGGGCTATCCTCATACAGTATATATATATATATACCAGTACAGGACACAGGTGCTATCAGCAGTGGTGTCCGGGGCTATCCTCATACAGTATATATATATATATACCAGTACAGGACACAGGTGCTATCAGCAGGGCTATCCTCATACAGTATATATATATATATAACAGTAGATGACACAGGTGCTATCAGCAGTGGCGTCCGGGGCTATCCTCATACAGTAATATATATATACCAGTACAGGACACAGGTGCTATCAGCAGGGCTATCCTCAGTCACACTGCTGTACACTTACCCTCACCGCCTGCTCTATGCAGAAGTCTCTGGCTCGGAGAAACCTCAGTAAGAAGTGGTCTGAGAGCCCCTGGGCCCCCTGCCCGCCCTCAGCCTCCGCCCTCTGCCGGATGATCCCGATGGCTTCGGCCACCACCGGGGAGTGATCGGGCAGCTCGTTTAGTTTCGGGTTCCCCTTCTCGTAGTCGTCCAGAGCCTCCGACATGTTCCAGCAGACAGCGGGGAAGTTTGAGGAATGTTCCTCCTCTCGCTGCTGGGAGGGAGGCAGCGCTGCAGGGCTGTGCTGCTGCTGTTAAAGGGACAGTGACCTCCTTACATAACGACCAGGGTCCAGGGCCGTGTACACACTGCCCGTCAGTAACGCCTTGTTACTGTTGCCTATGGACACCATGCTGTTTACTATAGGGAGCTGTCTACAAGAAATAGTCTGTCCGTGTTACGAATCTTGCACACCAACATTTTTTTTCCCATTTATGTTCCGTTTTTTTCGTTCCGTATACGGAACCATTCATTTCAATGGATCCACAAAAAGTGTTTCCGTTCAAAGTGTGGGGCAGGGTAAGTGGACGCAGAACAGAGGCAAAAAACCAGTAAAACAAAACGTCAGTGTTTATTCACACACAAGGCAAAAACGAAGCAACATTTTTCAGTCTTCGTGTTCGTTCACACAAAGGAAAGTCCAGAGGTGTTTCCAGCGTCCACAGCAGGCTTTAGGGGGCCGGTTTCCCCGCATGCGGCTCTCAGCCCTCCAGCACAGCACCATGCCTCAGATCCCAAAACAGAGACACCTTACCGCGGAGCCCAGCTGTCAAAACCCGGACCGGCACTTAAAATCCAGTCCGGTGTTTGACCATACCCTTCAATGTGTCATAAAAGATACAACATGTCCTATTATTGTCCACATAACGGACAAGGATAGGACTGTTCTATCAGGGGCCAGCTGTTCCGTTCCTCAAAAAACGGAATGCACACGGACGTCATCCGTATTTTTTGTGGATCTGTTTTTTGCGGAAAGCAAAATATTGAAAAAGACATTCGGTCGTGTGCAAGAGGCCTCAGGGCTCATGCACACGAACGTATTTTCTTTCCGCTTCCGTTCATGTTTTTTTGCAGACCGTATGCGGAACCCATTCACTTCAATGGGTCCGTAAAAACAACGGAAAGTACTCCGTGTGCATTCCGTTTCCGTATTTCCGTTCCGCAAAAAAGGAGTGCATGTCCTAGTATTGTCCGCTAATCACGGTCCGAGGCCCCTATTCAAGTCGAAGGGTCCGCAAGAAATACGGAACACATCCGTATGTCATCCGTATTTCATCTGTATTTTGCGGATCCATACTGTAGAAATGCTATGCCCAGCCCATATTGCTCATGTGTTGCGTGATTAATAAGTTACTGTTTCCAATCCACAAAAAAATGGATTGCATACGGAAACCATACGGATATGTTTTGTGGAATAACGGAACGGAAGTGGACTTAAATCAGAGAGAAAAAAAACCTCAGATTCGGAACAACGGACCCGTGAAAAACAGACCGCAAAACAACAACGGTCGTGTGCATGAGCCCTTACTCTTAGCAACCAATCACAGCACGGCTTTCATTCAGTATTCTGCGCTGGAAAAATGAAAGCTGCGCAGTGATTGGTTGCTATGGGCAGCAAACAAGTTTTCCTTTAAGGGGACCTTTACACAATGGATTTTTACAAATTTTGCTAAAAAAAAAACCTTCTGCCTCCCTCCCATTCATATCAATGGGAGGCAGTGCTGAGGATCCTGGAGCGGTGGCTAAAAGCGAGGGCCGCGATGAGGAGGGACGTGTTTGTTCTCAGCGTGGCCGTGGCTATAAGGCCCCGTTCCACGATCCTCAGCACTGCCGTCCATTGAAATGAATGGGAGGGAGGCAGGAAGGACGTGGTGATGAGCAGGTTTTTGGAGGAATTTCTTCTTCTTCGCTGTCAGCACCAAAATTCTGCTGTAAAATCCGGTGTGTGAAATTCCTGTCCCCAGTTTCCACAAATCCACCCAGACTACGTAAACTAAGATGGAGTTTTATCATCTCTCTCCGGAATTTTTATGGCATGGAAAAGTCGCAAACCCTGTGTTTATGACTTTTAGGGTCCATTCAGACGTCTGTAGTGCATTGCGGATCATACACCCGGCCGGCACCCCCATAGAACTGCCTAGTCTTGTCCGCAACTGCGGACAAGAATAGGACATGTTCTATTTTTTACGGAGCCGCGGACTGGAAGATCGGGGGCATGCTCCGGAAATGCAGATCCATTCCATTCCGTTCCCATAGAGAATGAATGGGTCCGCACCCGTTCCGCAATTTGCAGAACAGATGCGAACCCATTATACGGACGCGTGAATGGAGCCTTAGGCCGAGTTCACACGAACGTGTGTGACCCGTGCCCGTGCTGCGGCCCGCAAATAGCGGGCCGCAATGCACGATCGCCGGCCGTAGGTCAGCCGCATCGGATCGCGGACCCATTCACTTTAATGGGTCCGCGATCCGCCAGTTCCGCTAAAAGATAGGACATGTTCTATCTTTTTGCGGAACGGAAGTATGGGACGTAACCCCACGGAAGCAGTAGTGCTTCCAAGGGGTCCCGTCCCGTGCGTCCGTTCCGCGATTCCGGATTTGGGGACCCATTGAAGTGAATGGGTCCGCATCCGTGATGCGGAATGCACACGGAACTGTGGCCGTGTATTGCGGCCCGCGATTTGCGTGCCGCAATACGGCCACGGGTCACACACGCTCGTGTGAACTAGGCCTTAGGCCCCTTTCACATGAACGATACAGATTGTGTCCAGATCTTTTCAGGAAAAAACGGATGGTTTTGTACACAAGTTCAGCCAGTTTTATCTGCGATTGCGTTCAGTGGTTCAGTTTTGTTTCACGCAGGTGCAATCAGTTTTGATGCGTTTTCTCACTCGCGGAAAAAAAATGGTAGAATAAAAATCTACATCTCCTAGCAACCATCAGTGAAAAACCCTTTGCATTCGGACTGCTCACATCCGGATCCAATGCGTTTTTCACAGAAGCCTCATTGACTTCTATGGGGCCAGGGCTGCGTGAAAAACGCTGAATATAGAACATGCTGCGATTTTCACGTAATGCGAAGATGATGCCTGAAAAACATCGCTTATGTACACAGATCCATAGAAATGAATGGGTGAATTGAACGCATTGCACCGCCGTGAATCCTGACATGTACAAAAAACTTGCTTGTGTGAAAGGGGCCTTAAAATGACGCTGCGACAAAATTTTGTCGCAAGATGTGTTTCTATACCCCCCTCGCCACTTTCCTAGGAGGGGACATAGCGAGGGTGAGGCCAGTGTATCCGTCACATTTGTCTTAATTTACGCCAGTTGCCGTAGATTTCAGTTTGGGCGCACAGACTGACGGAAGATGCCCATCACTTATGATGAGGCCTTGCCATAAATGAAGCACATCCTCTATACCGTAGACCGCGCTGCACACTTCGCTCTTGATGATGAATCTCCCTATGTTGTCCTTTCAACTAAAAATACTCGATGGGGCAGATTTATCAAAACCGCTGTAAAGCAGAACTGGCTTAGTTGCCCATAGCAACCAATCAGATTCCACCTTTGATTTTCCAAAGGAGCTCTGAAAAATGAAAGGTGGAATCTGATTGGTTGCTATGGACAACTAAGCCAGTTCTACTTTACACCGGTTGGATAACTCTCACAGTGGGTCTCAGAATCTAAAATGTGTTTACCACAGAAATGACGCCTTGTACGTTGTTACTGTTTCCTGTTGTAGATTGTTATTGCACTCGACACAATTGGTACATTCAGCAAAGACAGAGCAAGGGCTCATGCACACGACCGTATGTATTTTGCGCTCCGCAAAACACAGATCTCTAAAAAAAACGGATGACATCCGTGTGATGTCCGTGTTACGACCGTTTTTTTGCAGATCCATTGTAACAATGCATCAAAAAGGACAAGAATAGGACATGTTCTATTTTTTTGCGGAACCGACTTGCGGGGATACGGAATACACACAGAGTTATTTCTGCTTTTTTTTGCTGCCCCATTGAAATGAATGGTTACGCATACGGGACACGGACATGGGCAAAACATACGTTTGTGTGCATGAGCCCCAAGACAAAGGCCTCTTTCACACAGTCAGTATTTGGTCAGTATTTTTGCATCAGTATTTGTAAACCAAAGGGCTCGTGCACACGAACGTATTTTTTGTCCGTGTCCGTTCCGTTTTTTTTGTGGCCTCAAGAAACGGAAATGACTCTGTGTGCATTCCGTGTCCAGTGCCTATTCCGCATAAACATAGAACACGTCCTCTTATTGTCCGCATTACAGACAAGCCTAGGATTGTTCTATTAGGGGCTGGCCGTTCCGTTTTGCAATATGCGGAAACACACATGGCCGGTATCCGTGTTTTGCAGATTTGCAAATTGCGGACCGCAAAACAACAACGGTCATGTGCATGAGCCCAAAACCAGGAGTGGGTCCAAAACACAGAAGAGGCACAACTATTTCTATGATACCTTTTCTCTGTAGGTTCCACTTACGGTTTTGGCTTACAAATACTGACGCAAAATACTGACCAAATACTGACCGTGTAAAAACGGTCCAAAAGGAGATTTTCTAAAATGCACAAATCGCAGAGCCACAATTTTTACGGAACCCACTGTAAGGCCCCATTCACACGTCCGCAATTTAATTCCACATTTTGTGGAACGGAATTGTGGACCCATTCATTTCTATGGGGCCGCACTTCCGGGTCTGCATTTCCGTTCCCGAAAAAAATAGAACATGTCCTATTCTTGTCCGCAATTGCGGACAAGAATAGGCATATTCTATTAGTGCCGGCGATGTGCGGTCCGCAAAATGCAGGCTTACCTGTGCCTCGTCGGACTTGTGAAAAAAGATGGCAGCCAGCATGTGTTCGCGGGCGAACAATGCGAAGTGGCCATCACTGCTGTTCACCGCTGCCGTACACATGATTTCCTGTGGATATAGTAATGTCTGTAGTGATCCATGCTGGTATTGGACCAGATGTATTAAACACAATGTAATGGGTTCGTCTCATGCAGATAACCCCTGTTCATATAAGAGTCTGTTTTAAAGGGGTATTCTCATCTCCGCTGGGACCTACACCTATCTCATAAAGGCAGATTTTGCGGACAAGAATAAAACTTTTTTCTAGGTGGGAAAAAAAGGCGACAGTCAGGATCCGTGTTTTGTGGACTTGTGACCGCTTACGGCAGTGAGAATAAGGCCTAATTGTGAGACGCTCCCTTATTGATTAAGGGCTCTAGTGAGGCAAGGCCTGGGCTGACATACTGTACATTTGAACTCATGTAACTACTTTCACTGCACACATGGTCGGGACAGATTGTCCCACCAGCGTACTAGCAGATTTGTGCATGCATATACATTAGGAATAATTCAAAGAGGACATGCTCAGGATCAACCCTGATAAACCAGATATATTGCCAAGAAGGGCTGATCCTACTGATTCACATGATACCTGTCTTGTGAAAATCGGGTGCAGCGTTAAAAAAAAAGACTTTTATTATTTATGCAAATTAGGGTTTCAGTGCACTTAGGGGCGTGGCCAACACTGAAAAGCTGAGGTGCATAGAGGGGCTAGGTTCTGCCCCTCAGTGCACTAAAGCCCTCGTTTGCTTACAGAATAAGGCCCCTTTCACACGGGCGAGTATTCCGCGCGGATGCGATGCGTGAGGTGAACGCATTGCACCCGCACTGAATACCGACCCATTCATTTCTATGGGGCTGTTCACATGAGCGGTGATTTTCACGCATCACTTGTGCGTTGCGTGAAAATCGCAGCATGCTCTATATTCTGCGTTTTTCACGCAACGCAGGCCCCATAGAAGTGAATGGGGTTGCGTGAAAATCGCAAGCATCCGCAAGCAAGTGCGGATGCGGTGCGATTTTCACGCACGGTTGCTAGGAGACGATCGGGATGGAGACCCGATCATTATTATTTTCCGGGCTTGGGATATTTTCCGGGCTTGGGATTTAGTTCGGGCTTGGGATCGGTGTTCTGTAGATTGTATTATTTTCCCTTATAACATGGTTATAAGGGAAAATAATAGAATTCTGAATACAGAATGCATAGTAAAATAGCTCTGGAGGGGTTAAAAAAAAATAAAAAATAATTTAACTCACCTTAATCCACTTGCTCACGCTGCCAGCATCTCGTCTGTCTCCTTCTTTGCTGAACAGGACCTGTGGTGAGCATTCATTCCAGGACCTGTGGTGACGTCACTCCGGTCATCACATGATCCATCACATGATCTTTTACCATGGTGATGGGTCATGTGATGACCGGAGTGACGTCACCAAGTGGATTAAGGTGAGTTAAATTATTATTTATTTATTTTTTAACCCCTCCAGCGCTATTTTACTATGCATTCTGTATTCAGAATGCTATTATTTTCCCTTATAACCATGTTATAAGGGAAAATAATACAATCTACAGAACACCGATCCCAAGCCCGAACTTCTGTGAAGAAGTTCTGGTTTGGGTACCAAACATGCGCGATTTTTCTCACGCGAGTGCAAAACGCACCCGCACATTTTCCCGCATCGCCAGTCTGAAAGAGGCCCAAAAAGTCTTTTATTCTCAGGAAGGCGATAACAGATTTTCACAAAATAGGTGTCCTTTTAATTAGCAGAATCAACCCTAAAGCCTGGTTTACTAGAGTTTATCCTGCTGACAGATTCTCTTTAAGACCAGACATGACCTTCTGACATTTCATACATTCTGTTCACCTTTTAGCTCGTCAAGTAACACTTGCTCTTCATTTTCAGCAGAGTAGTTTCCTTTGCAGATGTAAAAACACAATCATATGAAAATACGTTTTATCCATTAGGCCTTGTTCACATCAGCGTTCAGCCTTTCTGTTCTCCTGCTCCGTTATAGGAGCAGGAAAACGGAAAGGACGGATTCGGCTCATAAATGAGCCGAACGGAGCCTACGGACCTCATAGACCCCCATAGACTATAATGGGGTCCGTTAGGTTTCCGCTCAGAAGATGATTTTGGAGCGGAGACAAAAGTCCTGCAGGGTGAGATCAGATAGGGTGGCTACAGGGCAGCTAAGATGTGGCAGCTATGGCAGCCTTGACATGGCCACTGATTGTCTGAGAACCATGTGGCTGTGGAGGCCATGGCGGCATTCTTTTAGATCATTAGACATGGATTGGTCAGTCAGTATTCATTATTAATAGCCGTGTGGTAACCCGCAAACCAAATCATTTCTAATGTGCTAGTAGAATACCACCATGGCCACACAGTTCTTGGGCGCACTGTGGCAGTCCAATCCGGCCATACCCTTACACGACAGGAGACAGAAGAGTACCTTTCTGTAATCTTCTGTAATTCTCAAAGAAATCAAGATATCCTAAATCTGGTGCTTGCAGCAGGAACATTGGCGTCCACATGAATCACCACTGCTGGGTAAAGGTGGTATTTGTCTTTCAGGAATATTCACTTCTGTAAGCAACTGGACAAACAAAGCCAAAAGTTTGACTTTAAACCTAACATACGAGCCAGCCGTTGTGCTAGACAGATAAGCTGCTCAGAGGGGCAAACAGGGTCCTCTTCTCTCTGCATAACACTGTACGTTCATACATGGCAGATTTCCACAGAGGATCACCTGATGGATCACAGTATACCATGTAATCTGTTCTCATGGTGCGGTTTTAGCATGGATGCACAAACCAGAGCTGTAATTAGAGAAGATTGAGGTTCAGGAGTTTCAAGAAGTCTGGGTCTGACTTATAAAGTAAAAGGAAGTTTTACGTATGAACAGGCTGGTGTCGTCTACATGCTGGAGTGTCTCCAGTACGTCAGCCTCACTCTGTAAGTTGAAGACAAGAATCTTGAAGAAGGGCCGTAACATTAAGAAGAGACTGGAGACGCATACAGTAGTTTCTCCTTACAATTCAAACAGTACCACAATAGATATCCGAAAGGGTTAAAGTTTTCTGGAAGTTGGGAAGTTGTAAAGACAGGGTGGTGGGACATAGCAACTGTGCTATATTGAAGTGGAAGCAACTTAGTCGTGAAGAGGTAGACCACATAAGCTCATGGAGTGGGACCGCCGAGTCCTAAAGAATACGGTAAAAAAACGCCTATCCTGTATGGCACCACTCACTGCACACAAGAACTGTGTGATGGGTGCATTATGAAAGGGTTCCCATTGTCAAACAGCTGCATATCTAAGATCACAATGGGTAACGGTGGGCATCTTCTGGAGTGATGTAATCAGTGCCTGATCTTACTAATGCTCTTGTGGCTGAGAGGACCCACATTACCATAGACATCTAGCAATATATATACAGTGCTGTACTTTAAACTGTACAGATAAATGATTAATTCTGTCCCTGCCAATGTTCTGTACATGGTTTAAATATTAATCAGTGGTTTCCAATGTCACATATCACACCATCATTTCATTCTATTATGAACTATTTTTTATATTCTACAGTCGTGGCCAAAAGTTTTGAGAATTACATAAATATTGGAAATTGGAAAAGTTGCTGCTTAAAGGGAACCTGTCACCAAAAAAACGCTTACTGCACTTTTTCATAGTTTAGCCGCATCTAGCCTCCTGGAGAAATCGATGTTTTATTCAGCCGCTGCCCCCTGCTTCAAGTCAGGTTTGAAGTCAAGGGGGCAGCAGCCTAAGCGTCTCCAATACTGTTCTCCCTGCCTCCCGCCGCCTTTATTGACAAGCCGGATCTCAGTGCCGGGACCGCGCTCCGAGCCCGCATGCGCAGTAAAGGGCTGCTGTAGCGCGATCCCGGCTCCGGCTCATACACTCAGCCGGCTTCAGTTTCGCTACTGCGCATGCGCCCGCCAGCCTTACATACTAGCGCAGTTACAGAAGATGCCGGGCGCATGCGCAGTAGCGAAACTGAAGCCGGCTGAGTGTACAAGCCGGAGCCGGGATCGCGCTACAGCAGCCCTTTACTGCGCATGCGGGCTCAGAGCGCGGTCCCGGCACTGAGATCCGGCTTGTCAATAAAGGCGGCGGGAGGCGGGGAGAACAGTATTGGAGACGCCTAGGCCGCTGCCCCCTTGACTTCAAACCTGACTTGAAGCAGGGGGCAGCGGCTGAATAAAACATCGATTTCTCCAGGAGGCTAAATGCGGCTAAACGAAGAAAAAGTGCATTAGGAAACTACTATGCAGCACTATAAGGTACTATTAACAGCTTAGTAAGCGTTTTTTTGGTGACAGGTTCCCTTTAAGTTTTTATAATAGCAATATGCATATACTCCAGAATGTTATGAAGATCAGATGAATTGCATAGTCCTTCTTTGCCATGAAAATTAACTTAATCCCCAAAAAACCTTTCCACTGCATTTAATTGCTGTCATTTTAAAGGACCTGCTGAGATCATTTCAGTAATCGTCTTGTTAACTCAGGTGAGAATGTTGACGAGCACAAGGCTGGAGATCATTATGTCAGGCTGATTGGGTTAAAATGGTAGACTTGACATGTTAAAAGGAGGGTGATGCTTGAAATCATTGTTCTTCCATTGTTAACCATGGTGACCTGCAAAGAAACGCGTGCAGCCATCATTGCGTTGCATAAAAATTGCTTCACAGGCAAGGATATTGTGGCTACTAAGATTGCACCTCAATCAACAATTTATAGGATCATCAAGAACTTCAAGGAAAGAGGTTCAATTCTTGTTAAGAAGGCTTCAGGGCGTCCAAGAAAGTCCAGCAAGCGCCAGGATCGTCTCCTAAAGAGGATTCAGCTGTGGGATCGGAGTGCCACCAGTGCAGAGCTTGCTCAGGAATGGCAGCAGGCAGGTGTGAGCGCATCTGCACGCACAGTGAGGCGAAGACTTTTGGAAGATGGCCTGGTGTCAAGAAGGGCAGCAAAGAAGCCACTTCTCTCCAAAAAAAACATCAGGGACAGATTGATCTTCTGCAGAAAGTTTGGTGAATGGACTGCTGAGGATTAAGGCAAAGTCATATTCTCAGTTGAAGCCTCTTTCCGATTGTTTGGGGCATCTGGAAAAAGGCTTGTCCGGAGAAGAAAAGGTGAGCGCTACCATCAGTCCTGTGTCATGCCAACAGTAAAGCATCTTGAGACCATTCATGTGTGGGGTTGCTTCTCATCCAAGGGAGTGGGCTCACTCACAACTTTGCCCAAAAACACAGCCATGAATAAAGAATGGTACCAGAACACCCTCCAACAGCAAAATGTCACGGCTGTATGGGGGCAACAATAGTAATACACAGTACAGAGCTACTGACTGGACCCAGAACTAGGGAGGATAACGGGTGACCCCTGTCCGACCCTCAACGCTCTCCCTATTCTGCTAAAGCACATGCCCGGATCCAAATGGCGGAAAGAGGCATGCCCACGTGCCTAAGACTAATGACCACTGTAACCCCTACAATAGTGGAAGGGGCACGGCCACCAGTGCCCTACTCAGTATATGGAGGGAACCGTGGCCACCTCAGATCCAGTCAGAAAATAAACAGGAACACAACAATGTCTGCACACTTAGCTGACGGTGTTGCAGCCGCAGAGAAGACGGATCCAAGGACAGGCTGGCAATATCCGGAGTGCTAGCTGCAGCAGAACACAGGTCCAGTGAACTGATAGCTACAAGTGAAGAAACTAAAGCCAGAGCTACAACTGAAGTGAGAACTATAATCCACATCCTATCATAGGAGGAGGGGTGATATAAAGAGAGGAAAATCAAACACATGAAGGACAGCTGTGGTGAAAGAAACCAAAAGTAAACAGAGTAGTGAGAACTCCTCCCAGCTCTAGTAGTGACATCATCACAGGGGTGGAGAAACAGAGCTGTGAGAACGTCCCAAAGCTCTGGTAGTGACAGTACCCCCCCCCTCTACGGGTGGACTCCGGACACCCAGGACCCACCTTCTCAGGATGAGCCCTATGAAATGCCCTGATGAGGCGAGTGGCTTTAATGTCCGACACTGAAACCCACATCCTCTCCTCAGGACCATAACCCTTCCAATGAACGAGGTACTGAAGAGAACCGCGGACCATGCGAGAGTCCACAATTCTGGAAACCTCAAACTCCAGATTGCCATCAACCAAAATCGGAGGAGGAGGCAAAGAGGAGGGTACCGTGGGCTGGACATATGGTTTTAAGAGAGATCTGTGAAATACATTATGTATCTTCCAAACCCGTGGAAGATCAAGACGGAAGGCAACAGGATTGATGACTGACAAGATTTTATAAGGCCCAATAAACTTGGGACCCAATTTCCAGGAGGGAACCTTCAACTTAATGTTTCTAGTAGACAACCACACCAGATCACCCACATTCAGGTCCGGACCAGGCACACGTCTCTTATCAGCCACACGCTTATACCTCTCACTCATCTTTTTAAGATTACCCTGAATCTTTTGCCAAATGGTAGACAAAGACGAGGAAAATCTCTCCTCCTCCGGTAAACCAGAAAGAGCCCCTCCCGAGAATGTCCCAAACTGTGGATGGAACCCATATGCACCAAAGAATGGTGACTTATCAGAAGATTCCTGACGACGGTTGTTCAGAGCAAACTCGGCAAGAGGGAGAAATGAACACCAATCCTCCTGGTTCTCTGAAACAAAACAGCGCAAATATGTCTCCAGATTCTGATTGAGGCGCTCAGTCTGACCATTCGACTGCGGATGAAAAGCAGAAGAGAAGGACAGCCGAACCCCCAGGCGAGAACAGAAAGCCTTCCAGAACCTGGACACAAACTGCGTGCCTCTATCGGAAACAATATCAGAGGGAATGCCGTGCAATTTAACAATATGGTCGACAAAAGCTTGCGCCAACGTTTTAGCATTAGGTAAACCAGGGAAAGGTACGAAATGAGCCATCTTGCTAAAACGGTCCACCACCACCAGGATCACCGACTTCCCCGAGGAACGAGGAAGATCCGTGATAAAGTCCATGGACAGGTGTGTCCAAGGACGGGAAGGAATGGGTAACGGGAGAAGGGAACCTGAAGGCCGTGAACGAGGGACCTTAGCGCGAGCGCACGTCTCACAAGCAGCCACAAAACCCTCCACCGACTTACGAAGAGCCGGCCACCAAAATCTCCGAGCAATGAGATCCACCGTGGCTCTACTCCCGGGGTGACCAGCAAGAACCGTATCATGATGCTCCTTAAAGAGTTTGTGACGTAGCTCAGGAGGCACGAACAACTTCCCAGAAGGACAACGGGCAGGTGTCTCAGTCTGGGCAGCCTGGACCTCGGCCTCCAAATCAGAATATAGAGCAGAAACAACTACCCCCTCCGCCAAAATGGGACCCGGGTCCTCAGAGTTTCCTCCTCCCGGAAAACAGCGAGAGAGAGCATCAGCCTTCACATTTTTTATCCCAGGTCGGAATGTAACAACAAAATTAAATCTGGAGAAGAACAGAGACCATCTGGCCTGTCTCGGATTCATACGCCTGGCCGACTCCAAGTATGCCAGATTCTTATGGTCGGTAAAAACGGTGATAGGGTGCCTGGCCCCCTCCAACCAATGGCGCCATTCCTCGAAAGCCAACTTGATGGCCAACAACTCCCTATCGCCCACATCATAGTTTCTCTCTGCCGGGGAGAGTTTTTTAGAGAAAAAGGCACAGGGTCGCCACTTGGCAGGGGAAGGGCCCTGGGACAAAACCGCACCCACACCCACCTCGGAAGCATCCACCTCAACAATAAAAGGTAAGGAAACATCGGGATGCACCAAGACGGGAGCAGACGCAAAATTCTCTTTAATCTTAGAAAAGGCTGCAAGCGCCTCCTCCGACCAAGAGGAAAAATCCGCCCCCTTTTTTGTCATGTCAGTGAGGGGTTTGACAACAGAGGAATAATTCAAAATGAACTTTCTGTAATAGTTCGCAAAACCCAGAAAGCGCATCAATGCCTTCTGATTCTCAGGAAGCTCCCACTCAAGTACAGCACAGACCTTCTCGGGATCCATGCGAAAACCAGAAGCAGAGAGGAGAAAACCCAGAAATTGAATCTCCGATACCATAAAAAGACATTTCTCCAGCTTGGCGTACAATTTATTTTCCCGCAGAATCTGCAGAACCTGAAAAAGATGATCCTGATGGGTCTGAACATCAGGGGAAAAAATCAAAATATCATCAAGATACACCAATACAAATTTCCCCATTAAATGATAGAAAATACTATTAACAAAATGCTGAAAGACGGCCGGAGCATTCATCAGGCCGAAAGGCATAACGAGATTCTCGAAATGCCCGTCAGGGGTATTAAAGGCCGTTTTCCATTCATCCCCCTCTCTGACCCTGACCAGGTTGTACGCGCCTCTCAAATCCAATTTGGAAAACACCTTGGCCCCAACAATTTGATTGAAGAGGTCCGGGATCAGAGGAAGGGGATAGGGATCGCGAATCGTGATACGGTTCAGCTCCCTAAAATCTAGGCAAGGTCTCAGAGAGCCATCTTTCTTTTTAACAAAAAAAAAACCCGCGGCCACAGGTGACTTTGAGGGACGAATATGCCCCTTTTCGAGACTCTCGGAGATGTAAGTTCGCATAGCGATTCTTTCCGGTTGTGAGAGATTGTAGAGGCGTGCTTTTGGCAGCTTGGCGCCGGGAATGAGGTTAATGGGACAGTCAAACTCCCGGTGAGGAGGTAGCTCCTGAACACCGCTCTCGGAAAACACGTCCGAGAAATCAGAGAGAAATGATGGCACCGTTTTAGTAGACACCTCTGCAAAAGTCGCTGTGAGACAATTCTCTCTACAAAAGTCACTCCACTCATTTATTTGCCTTCCTTGCCAATCAATAGTGGGGTTATGTCTAGTGAGCCAGGGTAACCCCAAAACTAGAGGAGATGGCAATCCGTTAAGGACAAAACAAGATATATCCTCCACATGAGTGTCACCTACAGCTAGCCGGATATTGTGAACAATGCCTTTCAGAGATCTCTGTGAGAGTGGAGCAGAGTCAATAGCAAAAACAGGTATATCTTTATCTAATGTGCAAACCTGAAAACCATGCATGGCTACAAATTGAGTGTCAATAAGATTGACGGCCGCTCCACTATCGACAAAAATCTCACAAGAAATGACTTTGCTCTCTAGCGCCACCCTGGCAGACAGGAGAAAACGGGAACTGCAGGTCAGAGGAAAAGCATCAAATCCTACATCAACTTTGCCCAAAGTAGCAGATGAAGCAGAACTTGATGATTTACCTTTTGAGATTTTTCTCTTATTATCGCTCTTAGTACGGTTCAAGAATCTCCTAGATGGACAAACATTTGCCAAATGACCTATGCCCCCACAACAAAAACAGACCATACTCTGAGGACTAAATCCTCTTTTATCAGGGGCAAGTCGAGCTAGCTGCATGGGCTCCTCCTCAGAGGGGAGCGAGACAGGATGAGGCCCCTGCACACTGAATGAGTCCGCACCACTTCCCCTAGACTGACAATGGCTGGACAGAGAGGTCTCGTTTCTTTCTCTTAGACGCCTGTCAAGGCGTACCGCCAATGACATGGCAGACTCTAAGGACGTTGGTCTCTCATGGAAAGCAAACGCATCTTTTAATCTCTCCGAGAGACCATGACAGAACTGACTCCGGAGTGCAGCATCATTCCAACCCGAATCAGCTGTCCATCTCCGAAATTCAGAACAATAAAGCTCCGCAGACCGTTTGTTCTGGCATAAAACACGTAGGTTAGATTCGGCCAGAGCAACACGATCCGGGTCATCATAAATCTGCCCCAGGGCCACAAAAAATCCCTCCACGGATCGAAGGGAGGGATCCCCTGATGGCAGCGAAAAAGCCCAAGTCTGAGCATTACCCCTGAGCAGGGAGATGACAATCCTCACCCTCTGCTCTTGATTACCAGAAGAGTGAGGACACAAGCAAAAATGGAGTTTGCATGCCTCTCTGAAACGAACAAAATTCTCACTGCCCCCGGAGAACGTCTCCGGAAGTGAGACCTTTGGCTCGCAACAGACTCCATGAGCCGGAGCAGGGCCCAATGCTTGAAGCTGAGTCATAGATTGACGGAGATCCGCTACTTCCAAAGAAAGACCCTGCATGCGGTCAACCAGGCCAGAAAGCGGATCCATGTCAAAAAAGGACGGTTTTGGTGGATTATAATGTCACGGCTGTATGGGGGCAACAATAGTAATACACAGTACAGAGCTACTGACTGGACCCAGAACTAGGGAGGATAACGGGTGACCCCTGTCCGACCCTCAACGCTCTCCCTATTCTGCTAAAGCACATGCCCGGATCCAAATGGCGGAAAGAGGCATGCCCACGTGCCTAAGACTAATGACCACTGTAACCCCTACAATAGTGGAAGGGGCACGGCCACCAGTGCCCTACTCAGTATATGGAGGGAACCGTGGCCACCTCAGATCCAGTCAGAAAATAAACAGGAACACAACAATGTCTGCACACTTAGCTGACGGTGTTGCAGCCGCAGAGAAGACGGATCCAAGGACAGGCTGGCAATATCCGGAGTGCTAGCTGCAGCAGAACACAGGTCCAGTGAACTGATAGCTACAAGTGAAGAAACTAAAGCCAGAGCTACAACTGAAGTGAGAACTATAATCCACATCCTATCATAGGAGGAGGGGTGATATAAAGAGAGGAAAATCAAACACATGAAGGACAGCTGTGGTGAAAGAAACCAAAAGTAAACAGAGTAGTGAGAACTCCTCCCAGCTCTAGTAGTGACATCATCACAGGGGTGGAGAAACAGAGCTGTGAGAACGTCCCAAAGCTCTGGTAGTGACACAACTTCTTCCAACAATCCAACAACAGTTTGGTGAAGAACAATGCATTTTCCATCACGATGGAGCACCGTGCCATAAGGCAAAAGTGATAACTAAGTGGCTCGGGGACCAAAACGTTGACATTTTGGGTCCATGGCCTGGAAACTCCCCAGATCTTAATCCCATTGAGAACTTGTGGTCAATCCTCAAGAGGCGGGTGGACAAACAAAAACCCACTCACTAATTCTGACAAACTCCAAGAAGTGATTATGAAAGAATGGGTTGCTATCAGTCAGGAATTGTCCCAGAAGTTGATTGAGAGCATGCCCAGTCGAATTGCAGAGGTCCTGAAAAAGAAGGGCCAACACTGCAAATACTGCCTCTTTGCATAAATGTCATGTAATTGTCGATAAAAGCCTTTGAAACGTATGAAGTGCGTGTAATTATATTTCACTTCATCACAGAAACAACTGGAACAAAGATCTAAAAGCAGTTTAGCAGCAAACTTTGTGAAAACTAATATTTGTGTCATTCTCAAAACTTTTGGCCACGACTGTAGAGACTTTCAATAAATTGTGAGCAATTATTATAAATCAAATAATCCATAATCTCTCAAGGCAGAGGACCCTACATATTACTAATATACAGGGGTGGGCTGGGCCGGGGGGCCGTTTTTAACAAATAATAATAATTATTTTTTTATACCTCAGGGCCGCACCGCCGATCACCACAGGCGGCGCGGCCCTGGATATAATTGCGGCGGGCAGCAGTGGCGGCGGGCAGTAGGAGATGAGCGCTTCCATTGTGGAAGCGTTCATCTCCATATTCATCTGTATCGTCAGGACAGCAATACAGGACAGCAATACAGATGGCTGTGCTGTGGGGCAGGGTAGGGAGAGGCGTGTCCCTCCCCTGTTCTTCTGATAGGCCGCAGGCACTAATGCCTGCAGCCTATCAGAGGTCGGCTCAGGCAGCGCGATGACGTCATTATCATCGCGCTGCCTGAGCCGGGCAGCACACAGCAGGGACACAGGCCGGAAGAGGCCTGCATCGCTGCTGATGGAGGTAAGTATTAGTGTTTTTTTTTTTTCATTGCGGGGCTGAGCTGGCACTATGGAGGGGAGCTGTCACTATGGGGGGGAGCTGTCACTATGGCTATGGGGGGGAGCTGGCACTATGGGGGGGCTTGCACTATGGGAAGACTGCCACAATAGGGGGAGCTGGCACTATGGGGGGGGGAACTGGCACTATGGGGGAACTGGCACTATGGGGGGAGAACTGGCAATATGGGGGAGCTCTCACTATTGGGGGGGCTGGCACTATGGGGGGGAGCTGGCACTATGGGGGTGCTGGCACGATGGGGGGAGCTGGCACTATGGGGGGCTGGCATTATGGGGGAAGCTGGCACTATGGGGGAAGCTGGCACTATGGGGGGGAGAACTGGCACTATGGGGGAGCTGGCACTATGGGGGGGAGAACTGGCACTATGGGGGAGCTGGCACTATTGGGGGGGCTGGCACTATTGGGGGGAGCTGGCACTATGGGGGTGCTGGCACTATGGGGGGAGCTGGCACTATGGGGGGAGCTGGCACTATGGGGGTGCTGGCACTATGGGGGGAGCTGGCACTATGGGGAAGCTGGCACTATGGGGGAAGCTGGCACTATGGGGGGGGAGCTCACACTATGGGGGGAGCTGGCACTATGGGGGAAGCTGTCACTATGGGGGGAGCTGGCACTATGGGGGTGCTGGCACTATGGGGGGAGCTGGCACTATGGGGGGAGCTGGCACTATGGGGGGCTGGCACTATGGGGGAGCTGGCACTATTGGGGGGAGCTGGCACTATGGGGGGGAGCTGGCACTATGGGGGGAGCTGGCACTATGGGGGACTGGCACTATGGGGGAGCTGCCACTATGGGGGAAGCTGGCACTATGGGGGGAGAACTGGCACTATGGGGGAGCTGGCACTATGGGGGGGCTGGCACTATGGGGGGGCTGGCACTATGGGGGTGCTGCCACTATGGGGGGAGCTGGCACTATGGGGGAAGCTGGCACTATGGGGGAGCTGGCACTATGGGGGAAGCTGACACTATGGGGGGGGGGGTCTGACAATATGGGAGGAGCTGGCACTATGGGGGCATTTCTTACTGGTACATTATGGGGGGCACCATGGGGGAGAGGAGCACTATGGGGGTATCTGGGGGCTCTAAAGGGGCTTTTTGTAATTATTGGCACATTATTGGGGGCATTATAGGGGAGAGTGGCACTATGGGGCATCTGGTGTCACTATAGGGCTTTATTTGGGGGCACTGGGAAGTGGGGGCTCTAAAGGGGCCTTTTGTATTGGCACATTATGGGGGGCACTATGGCATTTGGTGGCACTAAGGGGGCATTTTTTACTGGCACATTATGGGAGGCACTATAGGGGAGAGCGGCACTATGGGGCATTATTTGGGGGCACTATGGGGGAGTGGAGCACTATTGGGGCATATGGTGGCACAAAGAAGGGGCATTTTTTACTGGCACATTGTGGGGGAGAGGAGCACTATAGGGGCATCTGCTGGGGGCACTAAGAAGAGGCATTTTTTTACTGGCATGTTATGGGGGACACTATGGGGAAGGGGGATAGGAGCACTATGAGGGCATTTACTGGGGCACTATATAGGGGTATTTTATACTGGCATACATTATGGGGACATTAGTTTAACTGCGGGCACTAAGCGGGGGTATTTCATGTACTGTCATTATAGGGAGAATTATTACTACTAGGGGGTATTATGGGGAGCTTTACTACAACTGGGGGGCTATGAGGAACATGATTACTAGTATGGGCACTATAGGGGCATTATTACTACTAAGTGTGCTCTGGCAGAGAATTATTTCTATTGGTGGGATCATGTGGAGCACTGTTACTTTGGGGGCACCCTGGCATAGTATCAGCTTAGCACAATTATTTTTGGGGGACATTATTTTTATACTATTAGTGTCTGGGCACAGTTATTTTTTAGAGCACTGTGTGCCAATAATTGTTTAAGTGGGCACTATCTGTGTGGTAGCAGTATTGCCAGGGGGACTGTTTCTGCAGTATAGTATTGGGGGTGGCAGGAAAGGGTGTTCAGAAGATGATGGAAATGTGGGAAACTAATGTCTGTTTCTCAATCTCTGCAGAGACGGGAGATGGCTGAAAAATCATCATGGCGGTCTGGTCTGAATGGAGAAGATGAGGAAAGACAACGTCTACAACAAAGGTGACATCACAGGATGTAAGAGGTATGTGGCGCTATGTAGGAGAGGAGATGCTCCGGCTCCTCCCCCTGCCATTTGCAGGAGGAGGATTCAGATCTGGGTGAGGACGGCCAAAGGGGGCAGCAGGCCACGGGCGGGTGGCAGATGGTGGGGGGAACCACAGGCCTTGAGCAGGATCTGGGGAAGGGAGGAGCTTCCTGGCTGTAGCCTGCTGTTTATTGTATAATGTGAAGCAGGCAGTGCAGGACAGACCCTCCCCTCTCCATATGATGTGTAGAGAAAGGCTGCAACTATAGAATGTCAGCTGTACAGTGTTCGTTGGGAGTGGCCTATTATATGTAGGAGGGGCTTTTAATAATGGGCCACTTGACTGGATTTGCCCCCCAGGACTAAGGCTGCCAGCCCTCCCCTGCTAATACAGATTTATTGACAATAATAAATAAAATCACATATAGTGGAACAAACTACAAGGTTTGAACTAAATGCAATTTTATATATTCATTAGTGTCTTATCTATTGCCAATAAATATATATTAGTAATATATGGGGCCCTGTGCCATGAGGGATTATTTGACACAGATAAAAAAAAATGAGACAAAGATAACTGGGGATGTAGCTGTGTTCAGAATTAGGCAATCACATTCAAAATCATGTTAAATAGGAGTCAGCATACCCCTGCCATCATTTAAAGTGCCTCTGATTAACCCCAAATAAAGTTCAGCTGCTCTAGTTGGTCTTTCCTGAAATTTTCTTAGTTGCATCCCACAGCAAAAGCCATGGTCCACAGAGAGCTTCCAAAGCATCAGAGGGATCTCATTGCCCAGTCAGGAGAAGGGTACAAAAGGATTTTCAAGGCATTAGATATACCATGGAACACAGTGAAGACAGTCATCATCAAGTGGAGAAAATATGGCACAACAGTGACATTACCAAGAACTGGACGTCCCTCCAAAATTGATGAAAAGACGAGACGAAAACTGGTCTGGGAGGCTACCAAGAGGCCTACAGCAACATTAAAGGAGCTGCAGGAATATCTGGCAAGTACTAGCTGTGTGGTACATGTGACAACAATCTCCCGTATTCTTTATATGTCTGCGCTATGGGGTAGAGTGGCAAGATAAAAGCCTTTTCTTAGGAAGAAAAACATCCAAGCTAGGCTACATTTTGCAAAAACACATTTGAAGTCTCCCAAAAGCATGTGGGAAAAGGTGTTATGGTCTGAAGAAACCAAAGTTGAACTTTTTGGCCATAATTTCAAAAGATATGTTTGGCGCAAAAACAACACTGCACATCACCAAAAGAACACCATACCCACAGTGAAGCATGGTGGTGGCAGCATCATGCTTTGGGGCTGTTTTTCTTCAGCTGGAACTGGGGCCTTAGTTAAGCTAGAGGGAATTATTCCAAATACCAGTCAATATTGGCACAAAACCTTCAGGCTTCTGCTAGAAAACTGAACATGAAAAGGAACTTCATCTTTCAGCATGAGAACGACCCAAAGCATACATCCAAATCAGCAAAGGAATAACTTCACCAGAAGAAGATTAAAGTTTTGGAATGGCCCAACCAGAGCCCAGACCTGAATCCGATTAAAAATCTGTGGGGTGATCTGAAGAGGGCTGTGCACAGGAGATGCTCTCGCAATCTGACAGATTTGGAGTGTTTTTGCAAAGAAGAGTGGGCAAATCTTGCCACGTCAAAATGTGCCATGCTGATAGACTCATACCCAAAAAGACTGAGTGCAGTAATAAAATCAAAAGGTGCTTAAACAAAGTATTAGTTTAAGGGTGTGCACACTTATGCAACCATATTATTTTGGAAGTGTAAAATAAATTAAAAGGACGGCTCTCCCTCTGTGAAGGTTTTCTTTATCTATTAATTTAAGAACTGGTAATTTGCCTCTGTACTGCGTACACACACCCTGTCTACCAGAGCGAATGCCCACAATCGGTGGAGGATGCGGGCAAGAGCAGTGAGGCTGGCGTGAACGCTGATATTTTTGATTTTCTGGGGCACGGTTGTATGTCGTACATTAAACCAGCTGTATTACAACCGATGCCCCTCGACAAAATGGAGGCTAATCTGCAGCAGCGAGAGACAAACCTGCACCAACGTGAAGCTAATAAGCAGCAGCAGGAGACTAACCAGTTGCTGCTACAACATGTGATGGCTTTGCAGACAGCAGGAGAAACCCTGAACGTCTATGATGCCCGGAAAGCAGTCCGTGCCGCGATTCCTAAGATGACCCCCGTAGACGACATAGAAACCTAACTGGCGATGTACGAGAAAGTGGCCATCAGGGAGAAGCTAAACTGAGACCAGTGGGCTGAGGTCGTTGCTCCGTTCCTGGCATCTGATTGCTAGCGAGTGTATTTCGACTTGCCGGACGATTAAGCGGCCGACTACCAAAAAGTAAAGGGTGAGAATTTGGCAAGACTGGGGGTGAATGTGTTGGTCCGGGCCCAGCGGGTACATCATTGGTGGTTTAGGCCGGCGGAGTCTGCGAGACCCCAGTATTATGACTTATTCCACCTCTTGCAAAAGTGGCTACAGCCTGATGTGCTGAGTCCCATGGCTATGGTGGATAGACTATTGGCTGATATGTTCTGGAGGGCTTTGCTACCCCCTCTCCAGCACTGGATCATGCCCTGGAAATGGTGGACCTGGTGGAGCGCTACGAGGCTACTAAGAATCTTACGGGGTGTTCTTTTGGGAGGGGGGTAGTCAAACCCCGTAAATCTCCATCCCAGACCCAGTTACTTGTACCAACCAAACCCACCCGGGATGTACCCCCTACGAACCTGGCTCCGATAGTCTGCTGGCGGTGTCAGGAGCCGGGCCATGTAAGAGCTGACTGTCCACATCAGGTTGAACCCATGGATACTAACTATGGCTACCGTCAGTCGTTATATGCCATGAAGCTGTGTGCAGCAGGTACCCCAGAAACTCTAAACCACTTGTGCCAGGTGGAAGTGGGAGACACTCCAGCCGAGGCTCTGCTGGACTCAGGGAGTCTGGTGTCCCTAGTAAGGGCTCCCCTGGTACAGTCCACAAAGTATACTGGCCGGAAAGTCTGGGTCATGTGTATCCATGGAGACTTAAAAGACTATCCCACCGCCTTGGTGTCTCTAACCACATGGGCCGGCAGGTGGACTCACGAAGTGTCAGTTTCCACAAATTTACACTATGAACTTATAATAGGGAGAGACTTCCTGTGAGACAGGCGTAACCCCAGCAGAGTGGCCTGGCTCCAGCGGGAGACCAGAACCCTGGGAACCCGAGGCCGAAGGGCCAGTGGTAGGGGTGACCGCCACTTCGGTGGAAGAGTGGGGGTAGGAACCCCACGGAATGCAATGGTGGGAGATGTAGAGGACTTTCCGCCGGGGCCTGAGCTGGAGCTTGGGAGGTGTGTGTGCTGGGATCTAAGGCTTGTGCCGTGCTGGAGGGAAACGGGCCCCCTAAAAGCCTGCTGGAGGCAGAACTGCCAACAAGGTGATTTTTGCTATGTGGACTTTCCATTGTGTGTTAACTAACTCCAAGATTGCAAAGTGACATTTTGTTTTTGCTTTATGTGCGAATAAACATGGAAGTTAAATTTAAGAACTGGTAATTTGCCTCTGTACTGCGTCCGCACACCCTGTCTACCAGAGCGAATCCCCACCGTATATTGGTTCGTTTTGTCTAGGGAGCAATCATTAGGAGAAATAAAATGGCCGCTGTCCTATTAGTACACACAAAACCTGTCCTAATCACACAGCAGGACAAGTTACTTCACAACACTGAGGTAAAGAGCTGCCTCATCCTCCTCTCTGCTCTGCTTGTCAGGGATTATGATTCTGAATACAGATGATAAGATCTTCAGCTGAATCTCTGAAGGAAATGAGCTCATTAGGAGACATGAAGTACAGAGAGGATGGACAGGACAGACTATGGTAATGGAGACTGCATACAAATGCTGCTGCTCATTACTCACATCTCCACCATCCTCTCTGTACTTCATGTCTCCTCATGAACTCTATTCGTACAGAGATGAAGCTGAAGCTCTTATTAAACTGTATTCAGGATCATAATGACCTGAATACCCTGACAGCTAGATCACAGAGGAGAATGAAGCAGCTCTTTAGCTCAGAGTTGTGAAGTAACTTTTCCTGCTGTGTTATTAGGACAGGTTTTGTGTGCATGGATAGGACAGCGGCCATTTTGTTTCTCCGAATGATTGCTTCCTAGACAAAATGAGCCATTATAACTAATGAAAGGTATTTGGGAATATATTTATAATAAAGTAATATTTAAGTATTTTCGTTTTCTTAATTCCTGGAGATCCCCTTTAATAAATGTGCACCACAGAGTGGTGTTATATCATACAGCGCAAAGGACGATCTAATATTTATTATCAACTTTTTTTATATTTTGGAAAGGTTCAGCCGTTGTGTATTATTTTTATCATTTATTATATTTATCAGGTTGTGAGCACTTGTAAATAACCTATGGTTTTCATAAGATGAATCTGGTATGACTGGAGGCAGGGAAGCAAATACTTACAAGCTTTTTGCTGGATCCGGCAGGGTTCAGCAAAAACGCTTCCGTTACTGATAATACAACCATTTGCATATGAACGGATCCGGTTGTACTATCTTTAACATACCCAAGACGGATCTGTCATGAACTCCATTGAAAGTCAATGGGGGACGGATCCATTTTCTATTGTGTCAGATTGTGTTAGAGAAAACGGATTGTCCCCATTGACTTGCATTGTGGGTCATGACGGATCCGTCTTGCTCCGCATCTTAGGATGGAAAGCAAACCGCAGCATGCTGCAGTTTGCTCTCCGGTATGACAATGGAACAGATTGCATTTTCGAGCATTCGGTTCTGTTCAGTTACGTTTTGTCCCCATTGACAATGAATGGGGACAAAACTGAAGCTTTTTTTTTTCCCCCGGTATTGAGACCCTATGACTGATCTCAATAACGGGAAATATTTCGCTAGTGTGAAAGTAGCCTTAGGATCCAATTGACTATGGATTGGTCATTTGTATGTCTACACTCTGGGATAAATAGTACTTTTAAATGTGGTCAGTAATAGCGCAGCGCAGATATTCTCTGACATCCTTAACCCCTTTGTGACCATCCTGTTTTGAGCCTTAATGACCAAGCGATTTGGTTTAATTTTTTCTTCATTGTCTTCCAAGAGATATAACTTTTTATTTTTCTGTCTATGTAGCTGTATAAGGGCTTCTTTTTTGCTGGACAAGGTGTCGTTTTTAATGCCATTTTGGGGTATACATAACTTACTGATTTAACTTTTATTTACTCTCTCTGAGAAGGAGATGGGGAAGAGCAGCGATGCTTCTGCTGAGGTTTTGTGTTTTGCGTCTGTTCCATCTGTAACCGCTTACATGCCGTGGGTGCTATTGCCTGCAGCATGTAAGGGGTTAAACGCCCATATTGGTGCTTCTGCCGAACCGGGCATTTAGAGCAGGAGTGCGGCTCTCATGAGAGACTTGTGCAGCACTTAGACTGGACCATCATAAAAAGGCTGCAGCCCAGCCTAAGCCTCATCAATAGTGATATGCCACAAATGTCAGATAGGTGCGGGTCCAGCCTCTGGAACCCACTTCTATCACCAGACTGGGATTCTGAAGTGAAGGAGAGCACACCGTGCATTCGAGGCCACCCTCCATTTACCGCTATGAGAGTTAAAAAAAATAGCTGAACAGTGGCTCGCCAATTCTCAGCATTTCCATAGTGGTGAATGGAGAGGTGGCTGCCCTTGTGTGGCTTGTTCTCCATTCACTGCGATGGGGCACGCTTGCTCGGCTATTTTCAGAGGTCTCATAGCAGTGAATGGAGGCTGCTTGTTTCACCTGATCCTTTTTTTCCTTCAGGACATAAGCCTCCATCAGAGGTGTCTTGGGGTGGCTTTCTTCCCCCTCCCCATTGACAACACATACATACTCGTTTGAACCAAATGTCTATATGTACAGTACAGACCAAAAGTTTGGACACACCTTCTCATTCAAAGAGTTTTCTTTATTTTCATGACTGCGAAAATTGTAGATTCACACTGAAGGCATCAAAACTATGAATTAACACATGTGGAATTATATACATAATAAACAAGTGTGAAACAACTGAAAATATGTCATATTCTAGGTTCTTCAAAGTAGCCACCTTTTGCTTTGATTACTGCTTTGCACACTCTTGGCATTCTCTTGATGAGCTTCAAGAGGTAGTCCCCTGAAATGTGGGGGATTCAATCAGCACAACCCTATATGCAGGTGCACATCGCTATGGCGAAATACATATACAAAGAAAGACACAAATGCAATAGCACTCTGCAACCAGCATTCTGCCCTGCCTCTATGCTGGATGAGGCATTGGTGCACATTTTGGCCAAAGCGTAATAAGCCACTCACCACGTCAAGGTCGCCTCTATGGAGTGGTCCCTAACACTAGTTCCTACCTGTTTGTGGGCCATGACAGCCACACAAAGTCCAGGGAATGCAGGTGCAGCATGCACGCCAGCATGCATGTTGGTACTTGCATCCCTGGATCCGATGAAAGCTGTAATGGCACCGGACGGTGTTAAAAGCAGAGTGTGCTTGGCGTGCATGCTGCACCTGCATTCCCTGGACTTTGTGTGGCTGTCATGGCCCACAAACAGGTAGGAACTAGTGTTAGGGACCAGTCCCCTGAAATGGTTTTCACTTCACAGGTGTGCCCTGTCAGGTTTAATAAGTGGGATTTCTTGCCTTATAAATGGGGTTGGGACCATCAGTTGCGTTGAGGAGAAGTCAGGTGGATACACAGCTGATAGTCCTACTAAATAGACTGTTAGAATTTGTATTATGGCAAGAAAAAAGCAGCTAAGTAAAGAAAAATGAGTGGCCATCATTACTTTAAGAAATTAAGGTCAAGGGAAAACTTTGAAAGTAAGGGCTATTTGACCATGAAGGAGAGTGATGGGGTGCTGCGCCAGATGACCTGGCCTCTACAGTCACCGGACCTGAACCCAATCGAGATGGTTTGGGGTGAGCTGGACCGCAGAGTGAAGGCAAAAGGGCCAACAAGTGCTAAGCATCTCTGGGAACTCCTTCAAGACTGTTGGAAGACCATTTCAGGGGACTACCTCTTGAAGCTTATCAAGAGAATGCCAAGAGTGTGCAAAGCAGTAATCAAAGCAAAAGGTGGCTACTTTGAAGAACCTAGAATATGACATATTTTCAGTTGTTTCACACTTGTTTGTTATGTATATAATTCCACATGTGTTAATTCATAGTTTTGATGCCTTCATAGTCATGAAAATAAAGAAAACTCTTTGAATGAGAAGGTGTGTCCAAACTTTTGGTCTGTACTGTATGGGGGAGTTGGGAGAGATTTAATGGCAATAGCACTATGATGACTTGTGGTGCCGAGCACTAATAAGTCAATAAATTCATTCAGAATGCCCAAATTCCGTGTATGACAGACCCTCTCTCTGATATGCCATGGTGTAAGGTGGCCTGCTATGACACTGGAGAAGGACTAAGCAGAGCACAGAGGAGAACTGATGGTAGATGTCCTCAGAACTGCTAGAGATGAGGTAAAGTAGAAGTCCAACAAGGAATAAAAACTGTCTGGCAAAGATAGTTCTTTGGGGGCAGGAGACTGGAACAAGTCACAATACTGAAGCAATGTTTGGATAAACAGCTTAGCCTGAAATTGGCTCAAACAGGAAACAAGATGGTTGCCATTCCACATAATATTGGCCATCGTGAGTAAGGGCAAGTAAAAGAGCAAACCAGCTACCCCCAGTGGTAAGAAGTGGAAGTGCAGCGCCATTTCTCAAAGTGTAAAACAGCAGCCTCTAGCGGTCAATTAGCAGAAGACAACAGACTCCACACATGGCCATACACATTACTTATTTAGACCAAAACCTGCCAATTTTTGCAGGACTGGCTAACATTATATCAGCATATATCAGAGGGAAAACAATACTAACTTGTCTGATCCTTTGTTTTCAAGAGAGATACACTGCCACCAGAGGTGTCTGGCAGCGGACATAGCTGAAAGGAAATCTTTACTTCATATCACAGGGCATATCCAATCAAAAGAACATGGTCGGTACCACTACATGCCAGGTGGAGCAGTAGAGCTGTGTTTGGTTTTCAATTTGGTGGCGCTCAGTGGAACAAAAAGGATATACGGTAAGCTATCACAGGACATGCTCACACATTTTGAGCCACTCACTGCTTTTAGTTAGCCTGGTGTTAAGTATTGCTACTGCTTGCCATTGATCCTCTCTAGTATCAGTCATGTATAGGTTTTTCACCCTGCGGCCCTGGAGATGAGTAGGGGTGGCAGCAGGGCGGAGGGGAATGAGCCAGGGGCGTAGCTATAGGGGAAGCAGGGGAAGCGGCTGCTTTGGGGCCCTGAGCCAGAAGGGGCCCATCGAGGAGGACTAAAATATTTTGTCAGGGCCCCCTCAACAGTATTACACAATTAAATTATATACAGTGACAGTATAGACAGTGTAGAAAATGGATGGAACAGCTGCCAGGCCTGGTCTGAGAGAGCGATCTTTACTAGCCACAGGAAAGGGGGCGGCATGAAAGGAAGGGGTTTCGAAAAAATTTAAAACTTGTTTCAAATTGATAGGAATTAAATATTCTGTTGCAAAAAAATTACTGGGGGAAGGGGCCCTATTCAAAAAATTGCTGTGGGGCCCAGTCATTTCTAGCTATGCCACTGGAATGAGCGCTTTCATTGTGGAAGTGCTCATCACTTTATATTCAACCATATCGCTGTTCTCAGGACAGCGAAAGAGGTGGATGCAGCAGGCTTCAGGCCTAGTCATCATCATCGAACCGCCTGAGCCGGGCAGCGTACAGTGCAGGACTGCATCACTGACAGCCGCATGGAGGTAAGTATATGTGTTTATTTTTTTCATGTGACACCATGCTGTTGGCCAATATGGGGAAGGTGGAGAGGAGTACTATGAGGGCACCTACTGGGGGTATTATATACTGGCAGAAATTAGGGGGGGGGGGGCACTATAGCGAAGCAGGGAGAGGAGCACTATGGTGGCTTCTACTGGGGCACTATAAAGGGGCATTTTATACTGGCACACATTATGGGGGCACTATGGGGAATGGGGGAGAGGAGCACTATGGGGGCTTCTACTGGCACTATATAGGGTCATTTTATACTGGCAAACATAAGGGGGGCACTATATAGGGGTATTTTAAACTGGCACACATTATGGGGACATTTGTTCTACTGGGGCCACTAAGAGGGTTATTTTTTGTACTGGCACACAGTAGGGGCATTGGCACACACTATGGGGGCACTATAGGGACACTGGCTCTACTGGGGACAGTAAGAGGAGGTATTTTTTGTACTGGCACGCAACAGGAGCATTTTTTTGTACTAGCACACATGGAGGCATTTTTTGGAACTGGCACACATTTTACGGGACATTTTTTGTACTGGCATACATTATAAAAGAAAGTATAGTATATGTATCGCGGCTCACCCGTATCTCTAATATGGTTAAGGTGCTCTGTTTTTCGGATGATTCACCTATTCATCCTATATAACAAGTGTAATCCAATTCTAAATAAAAACAGGCACTCACCACCTGGTATATTTGTGGTTGGTCTCTTTACTCAATATAATGGTAAAATTACACATAAAATATACATTTATATAAAATACAATAAAGATAAAAATGAAGATAAAATACACTGCGCTGCAATATCTTATAATGACACGTATATGTTCACCGATTCCCACTCACTGCATATTATAATATCAGGATGGATCATATAATGTATTTCATACTGGATTCCTAATGACCTCTTTCAAGTGTCCTGTGCAAAAATATTTTGGTGTATAAAACAATTTGCATAAAAATTATTTGCATAAAAATATATCCTGTGCGGAAAACTTATCAAAAAGTGCAAGTTATTCTGTGCAAACAAATGTCCTGTGAAGAAAATAAATGTCCTGTGAAAAAGATATGAAGTGAAAAAAATATCCTGTAGAAAGAATCCTGTAGGAAACCTTGTGACAACAATTTCTTGTAAAGAAGTATTAATAGATGTAGTATCCACACTGTATCCATCCAATGTAACACTGTTGTAGCAGAATATAAGTCAATATGCAGTGTGCATATAGGTAATACAGATCAAGGAGATTCCTCTATTGATATTCTGTGTCTCAATTCAATACAGAGTCCGCAATATAGCAATTCAGGGTTAATATGCCTCTAAGGGTTAGGTAGTAGATATTAAAGACGGTCGGGTTTTGTAGTTGGGGCGTCCCCCTGTTACAAACCCTCTTACCTTGCCCTTTGAGGTAGATATTCTACTGCGGTGGCTGCCTTTAATAGGGTCACTGCTCCTGTAATTGTTATGTTCTTCGTATCTCCCGAAGTAGTACACGGGATCCGATAGTTGGTTTTTTCTGCTCGCTGCTCTATGGTCTCTCGGCGTTCCACGTGGTTTCCTCTTTGCGTGTCACTGACCAGGAAGCACTCAGCAGGATTCGCGTGGTCTCGCGATAGATCAAACCAACTTCTCTTTTACTTGCGCTTAGATCTGTATGGAAATCCTTATCTTGTAATGATCCGTACTGTATTAAGTAGGTCTTTACTCTGGTTCAGGTGGGTAGTTATCACTCGCAGGACCAGCCAGACGTGTTTCGAGGGTTCTCCCTCTTCCTCAGTGGATAGCCACCGCAGTAGAATATCTACCTCAAAGGGCAAGGTAAGAGGGTTTGTAATAGGGGGACGCCCCAACTACAAAACCCGACCGTCTTTAATATCTACTACCTAACCCTTAGAGGCATATTAACCCTGAATTGCTATATTGCGGACTCTGTATTGAATTGAGACACAGAATATCAATAGAGGAATCTCCTTGATCTGTATTAGGCTACTTTCACACTTGCGTTGTTCTTTTCCGGCATAGAGTTCCGTCACAGGGGCTCTATACCGGAAAAGAACTGATCAGGTATGTCCCCATGCATTCTGAATGGAGAGTAATCCGTTCAGTTTGCATCAGGATGTCTTCAGTTCAGTCGTTTTGACTGATCAGGCAAAAGAGAAAACCGTAGCATGCTACGGTTTTATCTCCGGCTAAAAAAACTGATGACTTGCCTGAACGCCGGATCCGGCATTTTTTCCCATAGGAATGTATTAGTGCCGGATCCGGCATTCAGAATACCGGAATGCCGGATCCGTCCTTCCGGTATGCGCATGCGCAGACTGAAAAAAAGGTGAAAAAATAAATGCCGGATCCGTTTTTGCCGGATGACACCGGAAAGACGGATCCGGCATTTCAATGCATTTTTTCGACTGATCAGGCATTTTTAAGACTGATCAGGATCCTGATCAGTCTTACTAATGCCATCAGTTAGCATACATTTTGCCTGATCCGGCAGGCAGTTCCGGCGACGGAACTGCTTGCCGGATCTCTCTGCCGCAAGTGTGAAAGTAGCCTTACCTATATGCACACTGCATATTGACTTATATTCTGCTACAACAGTGTTACATTGGATGGATACAGTGTGGATACTACATCTATTAATACTTCTTTACAAGAAATTGTTGTCACAAGGTTTCCTACAGGATTCTTTCTACAGGATATTTTTTTCACTTCATATCTTTTTCACAGGACATTTATTTTCTTCACAGGACATTTGTTTGCACAGAATAACTTGCACTTTTTGATAAGTTTTCCGCACAGGATATATTTTTATGCAAATAATTTTTATGCAAATTGTTTTATACACCAAAATATTTTTGCACAGGACACTTGAAAGAGGTCATTAGGAATCCAGTATGAAATACATTATATGATCCATCCTGATATTATAATATGCAGTGAGTGGCAATCGGTGAACATATACGTGTCATTATAAGATATTGCAGCGCAGTGTATTTTATCTTCATTTTTATCTTTATTGTATTTTATATAAATGTATATTTTATGTGTAATTTTACCATTATATTGAGTAAAGAGACCAACCACAAATATACCAGGTGGTGAGTGCCTGTTTTTATTTAGAATTGGAATACATTATAAAGGGACTTTTTTTGTATTGGTTCACATTATAAAGGGGCATTTTTTGTACTGTCACACATTATACGATGCATTATTACTTCTGGGGCACAGTGGGGACATTAGAACCTTTTGGGGGCACTAATACTACTAAGTGCACTCTGGCAGAGAAGTATTACTATTGGGATTTTTGGGAGCACTATTACTGGGGGCCACCCTGGCACAGTATTAGCTTAGCACAATAATTTTTGGGGGACATTATGTTTACACTATTAGTGTCAGGGAGACTATTTGCTGGACACAGTTATTTTTATGGGCACTGTGTGCAAATAATTATTGAAGGGGGCATTATCTGACCAAGGACAACCTCATTGGCATTGGGATGGGGTGGGGGGCGCTGTTTCAATTTTCACCTCAGGCAGCAGAAAGGCTAGGTGCACCCCTCCTGGTGAATTATATTTCTGCTTATGTTGATGTTTGCAATTACAACATTCCTTTTTCTTGGAATTCTGCTGAAGTATTAGGCCATGTAAAAAGAGCATAGTTTAGACTGAGAAATATAACAAGTGTAAGAAGGTACAAGTAATCATCGTGGATGATAGGTACGTGCCACCGAGGTTCCTGGCCTCAGTCGAGTAAGAGCCGGTTTTTATGTGTCAGCAGCAGTTGCTGTTTGACACCTTGGTACTTAGTATGGCTGTAATAGCTGATCCGGGACGACTCTTACTGGGAGTAGTCCTAGACTACGCCACTCAGTACCTGGAGGCGGTGCCACTGCGACATACATCGGCTAAACTGATAGCTAAGAAGCTAATGGAAATGTTCTTCCGAGTGGGGCTACCTAAAGAGGTTCTGACTGATCAGGGGACCCCTTTTATGTCCAAGGTGATGAGGGAACTCTGTAAGTTTGCTGCACATAAAACAGCTACGGACGTCCGTTTACCATCCGCAAACAGACGGTCTGGTAGAAAGGTTTAACCAAACATAAAAAAATATGTTGAAAAGTGTGGTGGCTAAAGATTGGAAGGACTGGGACCTTCTTTTGCTCTATCTCATGTTCGCAGTGCGAGAGGTACACTAGGCCTCTACTGGGTTCTCTCCCTTCGAACTGCTATATGGCAGACACCCTTGCGGTCTCTTGGATGTAGCCAAAGAGGCGTGGGAACAACAGCCCACTCCGTATAAAAGTGTTATTGAGTACGTTGAACAGATGCAAGAGACAGTGTTGCCTCTTGTTAGGTAGCATATGGACGCCGCTCAGCGAGCCCAGAGTCGGGTCTATAATCGGCAGGCTCGGGTCCGGATCTTTAACCCGGGTGATCGGGTTTTAGTTCTGGTACCGACCGTGGACAGTAAGTTCACGGCTAGGTGGCAGGGGCCCTACGAAGTACTCAAGAAAGTTGGAGATGTGAACTACAAGGTACACCATCCAGGGTGGCGAAAGCCAGTACAGATATACCATGTTAATTTACTTAAGCTGTGGAAGGATAGGGAGACCTCTACGGAAGACAGCCCGCGTCTGGATTTTCTAGGGGGAGAAGTTCCGGCCCCTTTGTCTGATGCAAGGGAAGAGGTTGCTGCCGTAAAAGTTGCTGACAGCCTCTCCTCTAAAGAGGGTCAGGAGGCCAGGGAGTTTGTTAGTCGGAACACGGATGTGTTCTCCCTGGACGCATTTTCACAATCCAGCATGACATTGTCACGGACACCTCAGGCCAAAGTCCGGTTAAAACCATACCGGGTACCCGAGGCTCGGTGACAAACCATCTCGGAGGAAGTGCAGTTAATGCTGCAACTAGATGTCATTGAGGAGTCTAAACGTGAGTGGGCCAGTCCTACAGTATTAATACCCAAGACGGGACGTTACGGTTCTGTAATGATTTTCGTAAACTGAACGAGATTTCCAAATTCGATGCGTATCCCATGCCCCGGGGTGGATGAGATTATCGAGAGGTTAGGACAAGCCCGGTATTTTTCTGTTTTGGACCTCACGAAAGGGTACTGGCAGGTGCCCTTAACAGAGGCTGCCAAAGAAAACTGCCTTCATCACACCTGAAGAGCTGTATCAGTACAAGGTGCTACCCTTTGGTCTGCATAGTGCCCCTGCCACTTTTCAACGGCTTATGGACATTGTGCTGCATTGTCCACATTGTCGGTACACTTTGGCTTATCTGAACGATATTGTCATCCATGGTAGCGACTGGAAAAGTCACCTACCCAAAGTGCAGGCTGAAGTGGACTCCCTTCGGAAGGTGGAACTAACCGCTAACCCAAAAAAATAGAGGCAATACAAAATTGGCCCCGACCTGTCACCACCAGGCAAGTAAAGTCATTTGTGGGAATGGTGGGCTATTACATGAGGTTTGCCCCCCACTTTGCTACGGTGGCCGTGCCATTGACAAGGCTCTTGAATGGATGCAAGTCAGTGATGGTTCGCTGGGATGATCAGGAAGAAGAGGCTTTTTCCTCTTTGAAGTCGGCCCTGTGCGGGTCCCTGGTTTTGGTGACGCCCGACTTCAAAAGGGAGTTTATAGTACAGACCGATGCCTCTGAAGTAGGCCTTGGTGCTGTACTGTCTCAGGAAGTCAATGGGGAGGAGCATCCCGTTGTCTTCCTCAGCCGTAAGCTCACCCCAGCCGAGACCTGGTATAGTATAGTGGAGAGAGAGTGCCTGGCTATCAAGTGTGCACTCGAGTCTCTCCGCTATTATTTGTTGGGGGGAACATTCTGCCTGGTGACTGACCACTCTCCTCTCAAGTGGATGAGCCAGGCCAAAGAGAGAAATGCCCGAGTCACCAGGTGGTTCCTGTCCTCCAAAAACTTTAAGTTCTCCGTAGAACACAGGGCAGGCCGGTTGCAGGGAAACGCGGATTCCCTGTCCCGAGTATACTGTATTGCATGTGTTCACCCCCTCAGGGTTCAACAAAGGGGGGAGGTATGTAAGAAGGCACAAGGAATCATTATGGATGATAGGTACGTGTCACCGAGGTTCCTGGCCTTGGTGGAGTAAGAGTTGGTTTTTAGTGTCAGCAGCAGTTGCTGTTCGACACCTTGGTACTTAGCATGGCTGTAATATCTGATCCGAGACAGCTCTTACTGGGAGTAGTCAAAGTGCTGGGTGGGTGACTACTCCCCACGTTCCAGGCCAGGTTTTGCCAGGCAAAAAAAAATAGCCAACACTGCAAGGTGGGGAGGATTACCTCCATCTGACAGTGAAGCTCAGGAGGTCTGTGTGCTGGGATCTGAGGCCTGTGCTGGGCTGGAGAGCGGAGACCTGTGTGTCAGGAGAACAGTCTGTTTAAAGCCTGTATTTGAACTTTCTAAGGCAGAACTGCCACCAAGGTGACTTTTGTTATATTAACTTGCCATTGGGTCTGAAGTAACACCAACACTGCAAAAGTGACGTTTTGTTTTTGGCATCATGTGCGAATAAACACTGAAGTTTGAATTACGAACTTATATTTTGCCTCTGTACTGCGCCCGCTTATCCTAACTACCAGAGCGAATCCCCACACAAGCGACAAGTCCTGTAATAGAATCTTATCCTGAACTGTAATTTAGAAACAGCTTCTCACTGAGCTGTCATTTTAGTACTTTCAACTCTAAATATTAAGGCACCATGCTCCCTCAGTCCCCAGACCTGTAAGGCCGGGAAAATTGGGTGTTAGCACCATCTACTGAAATCATAGGTGAACTGAACCTCTTATTTCTTGTTTTCACTCTCTAAGGGTGCATTCACAAGACCATGTTTTCGATCCCTGTCCGATCCACAATTTTCGAGGAACATACCTAGGGCCAGGGACAAGGTAGTTTGACGCCCTAGGCAGAGCAAGCAAACCCCTCCCCCCCAATCAATTTAAAGCGACTCTACTTACTAATAAATCGATTAAAACACATTTAAAAGAAGCAGTTAGGGGCAGTTCCAGTGGCTTACAGGTGACGTCTCCACGGATTTCAGTTGTTCACTTTCCTTTTCTTCTCCATTTGGTCCAGACAATCACAGGTAGACATGTTTGGTCAGTTGTGTGCAGCCTCCTCTACCACATAAGAAGACAACAGAATTACTATATGGCACATGTTCTTTTCTGCAAATCAGCCCTGAAAATGTATATAGGCCACTGTCACCCGTCTGCTTCTCCTAATACTACACCCGCTGTGCTCCCCCATATCCACAAACACTATACTGTCAGATATAAAAGTGCCATACAGATAGCCCTCCCATAGCAATAGTGCACCCAATAGTGATAATACTCCGCAAGAGTGCCTAGTTAGTTGCAATGCCTTCATATTGTGCCCAATAATAATACACCTACAGTATCCCTAGTAGTATTAATATAATTAATATAATGCCCCCAATATTTATAATGCCCTTCCTTCAGTTCCCCCTGTAGCTCTAATGCCCCCTTGTAGTTATAACTCCACAGTAGTGTTAGTATATAATGCTATTAACAAGGTCCCTTTTAGAGACCCTCGGGATATTGTTTAATTATACTCTAATGGTCTGTGGGACCATAAATCCCTATAGGGGTCCCTAACTAATATTTAAAATCTTATCTTTATTGTTTATCTCAAAAAAACACACACACAAAAAATATAGGGGGAAAAAAGAACACAATTAAAATTTTCAGTTAACAGTGGAATGTGAGATAATTATTATTGCTACTGGTTGCTGACTACAACCAATGATCGCATATTAATATCTGTGGAATGCAGAGTGCACGGGGATATTTATTCCATATATAGTCGTGATGTATTCACAAAAAAATGTAGATAGCTACCACTGTCTGGCCCCTACACTGAGGGCAACAATTTTGTTGACAGTGTTGCCACCCCTTAGGGCTGACACTATTGTAGCAATCTGCAGTTAGACACACTTTACTTATGTGGTTATACTGTTACCTCCATTTGTGTTTATGGAGGTCAGTATAACATCACTCTGTGTCCAATCCCTTATTGTATGTGGCTCTGTCTCACTATACTGTTAGGGCACTAAAGGTCAGTGTGACGCCACTCTGTATTGAATCCCTCGCTGTGTTCAACTCTAAATCCCTACGCTACTCATAAAACATCCACTAGACTTTTCTCACTTGCTCTGTAACTGTCTAAAATGAATCGCACTATACCACCCCTCCCGACATGTTTCGCCACATACTGTGGCTTCGTCAGGGGATGTGGGGTATGAATAGGCGCGCTCGTGAAGACCTCCCTTTATGTTTATCAGCGTCCCTCCCTCCTGTTTCTCCCAGCCAATCACTGACCGTTCGCTTCGGTCAGTGCATCTATCCGCTGACGTACATCCTCTGATCAGTGCATGTGTCATATCCTATGCGCTCTCTTATTCCGTCCCATTGCAGATGACGTAAGGTAATCAGTATCCTGTGTTGTTTACATGATATTCATATCAGTATATCAATAGAAAAAGCGATCGCAGATGATCGCAGATAACATGAGGTAATCAGCACCCAATTTTATTTATATAATATTCATATCAGTATATCAATAGAAAAAGCGATCACGGATGATCGCAGATGGCATGAGGTAAACAGTACCCAGTTTTGTTTACATAATATTCATATCAGTCTGTCAATAGGAAAAGCGATCACATTCAGATTCACTTCCCCATCGGTGACAGATCTCTTACATGACGATCAATCTGTCGTTCGATCATGGTAAATATGATCATGTCACTTATTTATCAATACACGGATGTATATACTACTAGCTGATATTCTACTCTCATGTTTAGAGATATATTTGTAGTTATACTCCAGTTTATATATATAGTATGGATTTCATCTATCTATACCTACTATTCCACACTGTATGTTTATAATGGATCATGTACGCTCTTATAGATAATATGTTATTAATCTTATAAAGATTACAGAATTGCAAACGTATGATACAAACAAGGGTTACTGTTTTTGTTAATTAAGATCACCATCTGCAGGTTGCACATGACGCATTGAGATCTAAAAGGATTATATTACGAATAATTTTTTATTATTATTTTATTTGACTTGGAATAACTCCCTTGTATCCAGGGGGTTAGGCTACTTTGGAAATATATTGGGGTCTTATTTATTAATTTTTCCTCCTTTTTATTTTTTATTTTTTGTCATATTATTTTACTTACTACACTCTTCTTAATATTTATGTATGCTAATTAAATGAAGGCTGTATACGAAAACCCTTCATTTAGGCCTCCTGGACTTAGGGTCTGCTGTCTGTGTATCCCCCTGGCCTCTTCTTGCAAAAGTTTCACATCCAGATTGCCACTTCTGGGTCCCAGAGTTTCTTCGTCAGTCCCCAGAATTTTAGAACTTCAAGATCTCCCCCATGTGCATATGTAATATGTCTATAGAGTGACGTGTCTTTACCTGTGTTTATGGCACTTACATGTCCAGAGATTCTTCGCCTCAGCTCCTGCATGGTTTTGCCCACATATAATTTAGGGCAATTACAGGATGCGATATAGATAATCCCACTGCTTCGGCAGTTAAAATGTTCTCTTTGTCAAATTTCTTTTTATTAAACAGCAAGTCATAAAAAATTGTAGTCATACATAGTGCACAATTCAAGATGAATGAGTACAGACATGTCTAGAGCATAGTTGACATTATAATGCATATGTTACATAGGACATATATATAGTGCGGATCTTCAAGGCACAGTCATCTAGAACTGGTTGATTTTAAAATGTTCTCTTATTATGTACTCACGTCCATCTATGGGGTTTTTGAATTTTTTAACTCTGGGTAGATATTTACAAAAAGTGCAATTACCACAAGGAAAAGAACCAGTGATACTAGATTTTAACCAGGTTGTATTTATTGTTTCTTTTGCAGGTAGGAAGCTATGAACAAGCTTATCTTTTAAGTTTTGTCCCCTTCTATATGTCACACTGGGGTATGGTGGTAGCACGGATCTCAAGTCCTCGTCACTGGTGAGTATCTTCCAATATTTACTCAGCATTTTCATCACCTGTTGATTGTTGCAGTCATAGGTACCTATGCATCTAATCCTTTTTTCCTCAATTTTCTTTTCTTTCCCATAATTATGAGATATCAGATCTTCCCTATTGACACTTTTGGCACGATTAAATGCCTTTTTAAGACATTTGCGTGGATAGCCCCTACTCCTAAATCGATTGTAGAGCTCATCAGCCTCTTTCTTAAAAGTCTCCTTTGTTGTGCAGTTCCTCCTCGCTCTCAAATACTGCCCCACAGGTATTCCTTTCTTTAATGCCACTGGATGCCAACTCGTCCAGTGGAGGAGACTGTTAGTCGAGGTAGGTTTTCTAAAGATGTCTGTAAGGATTTGCCCATCCATATCCTTCTGGATCAATAAATCCAAGAAGCATATCTGGTTTTGATGGATTTCGAAAGTAAAATGCATACCTATTTCGTTGTGATTCAACATATCAACAAAACTGTGAAAATCCTGTTCCTCCCCATCCCAAATTAACAAAACGTCATCAATAAATCTCCCCCAAAATAAAATGTGACTCGTAAATGGTGCCATTGTGTCTGTAAAGACTATAGTGTCTTCCAACCACCCCAAAAACAAATTAGCAAAAGTTGGTGCACAGGGTGTCCCCATAGCGGTACCCTTCTTCTGTTGGTAGAAGGTACCGTTACAGAGAAAATAACTGTGACTTAAAATAAATCTTAATAGACATAGAATAAAATCATTGTGCTCGTGAAAAGTGGTGCTTTTGGTATCCAAAAAGTATTTTGTAGCCTTAATGCCCAAATCATGATCAATGTTGCTACAAATGGCTTCCACATCCAAACTTGCCAGGTATGTGGATGGAGATAGCGAGATACCCCTGATTTTGGTCAGTACGTCAGTCGTATCCTTTATATAGGAGGGTAAAGATGACACAAATGGTCTCAATATCTCATCCACATATTCACTGGCAGGTTGGCTTAGAGAGTCATTTCCCGAGACTATCGGGCGCCCAGGTATTGGGTTCTTCCCCTTATGCACCTTGGGCAGTGCATAGAAGGTAGGGATCGTTGGACTCTTATTATATAAGAAATCAAACTCGTCTTTGGATATGAGACTATTATCTCTAGCTGATTTCAAAATCCCTTTAAGATCCTCCAAATATCTCCTGGTAGGATTTTCCTGCAAGGTCTGGTACACTTCCTTATCCATCAACAACCTATTTACCATCCCTATATAGTCATCCCTATTCAGGATAACTATGTTCCCCCCTTGTCACTCGGTTTTACAATTATATCCTTTTTGGCTCTCAGCTCATTCAATGCACTATATTCCTCCTCTGTTAAATTCTCAGGGATGGATTCCTTATTTATTTTAAGTTTATTGATATCCTGAGAGACCAACTGTACGAACGTTTTGATCTTTTGAAAATGTGAAAAGGGGGGAGTCCATTTGGATCTAGGTTTAAGGTCTGTTAATGGAAGTGTGATATCCACACTGAAGCCCTCACTCTCCAACTGTAGACTCTCCAGAATTTCCAAGGCTTGTTGTTCCTTTTGGATAAGTTTTCCAGTTTCTGTATTAGCACTGGAAAATTGTTTATGTAGTGCTAATTTTTGTGCAAAAAGATTGACATCTTTTATCCAGTTGAATTTATAAAAATTCGGCACTGGCGTGAATGTTAAACCTTTTTTCAATAAGGTAACTTGTGCTTTAGTAAGAAGTTGTGCTGAAAGGTTTATAATTTGGGTAGAGTTCACATTCCCATTCTGGGCTCTTTCATGTTGTACCCCCACTTGTCCCTGTCCCTCAATTGGACGTTGTTCTGTCCTAAAAAAAGCGGGGCTATGGGTGGTGTAGCAAATAGATTTGATTGTGACGGTACAATTTGACCCTGATTTTGTTGTACTGCAGTATTTGTGCCACTTACATTTGTGTATACAGGTACTGATGATGCTATCTCTGGGGGGGTCAGAGTATTGGAAGATGTTTTGGGTCTCACTGAGACTCCCTGATCCATCTTGTTCTGAACACCCATGTTTGCATTGGAGAATACAAAGCCACCCAAAAATGAGGGCGCCCCACTTGACTGTGGCTGAGAACATTCTAATGTGTTGTCTTTTGGATTCCCAGTTTTTTTCTGGTTTCTAAATCTGCTATAACGCACCTTTCTTTTTGTCCCCCCCCCCCCCCTATTTTTGGGGTCTTGGTTGTTTGTACTTTCGGTGCCAGATGTATCAGATTCAGAAAAGTCTGTATACCTCGTGTTTCTTATAGGGTAGCTCTGCCTATTTTTCCAGTTATATACTCGGTTTGTGTCAAAGTCCGATCTATCACGAATATATTTTCGATGTTTCCTTTCTTTTATTTCCTCCTTTAGGATTTCCAGACTCTTCTGCAGTCTCAATGCTCCTCCGCCCCCCATAGTGCCAGTATATACACTACTCAAAAAAAAGTTAGGAATATTTGGCTTACAGGTGAAATTTACAGAAAACTGAAAAAGATCACGCTACAGTGATATTATATCATGAAAATAGGGCATTTAAGTAGAAGCATGCAATGGTGATTTCTTCATCTCAAACAATTTATTGAAATAAAAGCCAACACCAGTGGTGGCCAGGGCCGCACTGTCAATTAGACGAGGTGAGGCAATCGCTTCAGGCGGCGCATACCTGGTGAGAAGTGGGGAAGGGGGCGGCAGGGCACAATGAGATGAGCGCTTCCATTAAGGAAGTGCTAATCTCCATAGTCATCTTTATCGCCGTCCTCAGGACAGCAATACAGATGGGTGCTGTGTTGCAGGGGAAAGGCGTCTCCCTTCCACCGTACAGCGCAGGAAAACAGGACAGAAGAAGCCTGCATCGCATTGCTGCCAGCCTGATGAAGGTAAGTATGTGAGTTTCTTTTTTTTATATGGTACAATACAGGAGAGAAGCGCTGTGGGGGCACTTGTTACTGGCACATGATTGGGGGGGCATCTATGGGGGGCACTTCTTATTGGCACATGCTTGGGGTGTACTTCTTACTGGCACATTATTGGGGGCATCTATGGGGGCACTTCTTACTGGCACATTATTGGGGGCACTATTTGGGCATTACTTACTGGCACATTATTGGGGGGCACTGTGGGGGCACTTCTTACTGGCACATTATTGGGTGTCACTATGGGGGCATCTACTGAAGCCACAAAGAAGGGCTATTTTATATGAAGGGCACTATGGGCAAAGGGGGAGAAGAACATTAAGGGGGCATCTACTAAGGCCACAAAGAAGGGGTATTTTATATGGGGGCCTCTGTATAGGGGCATTTTATACTGGGACACATAATGGTGGGTACTATGGGAAAGAGGGGAGAGGAGTACTATGGGGTCATCTACGGAGGGCACTAAGAAGGTTTATTTTGTACTTGCAAATTATGAGGGACACTGAGGGCATCTACTGGGGCACTATATAGGGGCATTTTATACTGGTACATTATGGGGGCACTAGGAGGAAGGGGGGAGAGGAGCACCAGAGGGGCATTTACTGGGGGCACTATATAGGAATATTTTACACTGACACATTATGGGGTCACTATAGGGACATTAGCTCATCTGGGGCATTAAAAGGGGGTATTTTTTGCACTGGCACACATTATAAGGGGGCATTTTTTTGTACTGTCACATTTTAAGGATAATTTTTACTACTGGGGGGCATTATGGTGGGCTTTATTACTACTGGGGATCTATGGGGAACATGATTACTAGTATGGGCACTATGGGAGCATTATTACTTCTGGGGCACAGTGGGGACATGTTGGGGGCGCTGTAGGAGCACTATTACTACCATTTGTGATTTAGCAGAGAATTATTACTATTGGAGGGACTTTTGGGAGCACTATTACTGTGGGGCCACCTTGGCACCGTATCAGCTTACCACAATTATTTTGGGGGGACATTATGTTTACATTATTAGTGTTTGCTGGGCGCAGTTATTTTAGGACACTGTGTGCCAATAATTATTAAAGGGCACTATCTGTGTGGTACTAGTATTATCAGGGGGTTTATCTGTTTCTGCAGTATAATATTGGGGAGCACAGCGGCACAGTATTGGGGGTGGTAGGATGATTTGTCCAGAAGATGGGAGGATGATAGAAAAGTAGTAAACTAAGATTTTTTTTGTCAAAATGCAGAGACAAGAAATGGCTGAAAAATGGTGGTCTGGTCTGAAGGTCTGAAAGAAGAAGATGAGGAAAGAGAACATTTACATCCAAGGAGACGTCACTGGATGTAAGAGGTATGTGGCTCTGTATTACCCTGTGTTCTGTAGTGATATACGTAATGTTAGGAGGCAAGGGGTTAGGTTGAGAATTTGGTATGGGTGGGGGTGCACTTTTTCTATTTTCGCCTCAGGCAGCATAAAGGCTAGGGGCACCCCTGGTGGTGGGTATACCCCCATAGAAATGTCAGTGTCTCAATAACTTGTCATGTGGCCTTGAGCATCAATTACAGCTTGACAACAAAGTCTCATGCTGTCTGCTGAGGCATGGCATCCCACTCTTCTTGAAGGGCGACCCTCAGGTCAGTGAGGCTCTGGGGTACAGAGTTACCAGCCTCTACATGGCAACTCAGCTGATCCCATAGGTTTTCAATGGGATTCATGTCTGGAAAAAGTGCAGGCCACTCCATTTGAGGTACCCCAGTCTCCAGCAGCAGTTCCCTAATAATGTGACCTCAATGAGCTGATGCATTGTCATCCATTAATATGAAATTAGGCCTGCGTTGTTCATGTAGAGGAACAATGGCTGGATTAATGATGTTATTCAAGTAGTATGGGCTTGTCACTGTACCATTCACACAGTGTAGGGGAGTTCTGTATTGACTAGACACACATGCCCACACTGTAACTCCACCACCACCAAAGGCTCATCTGTGACAACAGTGGCTGTTGCATAGCGCTCTCCTTGACATCTCCAACATCGTTGGCGCCCATCATTTCTGCTCAGCGTGAATCGACCTTCATCAGTGAACAGCACTGAGGCCCACTGGTCCCTCATCCAGCGTAGATGATCCCTGGCCCATGCAAGATGATGACTCCTATGGTGAGGTACCCTTACAGGTCATATAACAGTATATAATGTTCCTTTGTGCCCCTCTTAAAGAGGACCTTTCACCTGTATAAACAATGTTAACTGAGTATGCTGCCATATAGAGCGGCGCCCGGGGATCTCACTGCACCTACTATTATCCCTGGGCGCCGCTCCGTTCTCCCGTTATAGGCTCCGGTACCTTTGCTTCTTAAGTTATAGTAGGCGGGTCTTCTCTTGTCCTGTGGGCGTCTCCTTCTCCTAGGCTGCAGCGCTGGCCAATCGCAGCGCACAGCTCACAGCCTGGGAGAAAAAAACCTCCCAGGCTGTGAGCTGTGCGCTGCGATTGGCCAGCGCTGCAGCCTAGGAGAAGGAGACGCCCACAGGACAAGAGAAGACCCGCCTACTATAACTTAAGAAGCAAAGGTACCGGAGCCTATAACGGGAGAACGGAGCGGCGCCCAGGGATAATAGTAAGTGCAGTGAGATCCCCGGGCGCCGCTCTATATGGCAGCATACTCAGTTAACATCGTTTATACAGGTGAAAGGTCCTCTTTAATGCCAGTACATAATGCTAGTCCCCCTTAGTGCCAGTCTTTCTATACATGTTAAGGTCCTTTAATCTTTCCTGGTAAGTTTTATCCTGCAATCCATGTACTAGTTTAGTAGCTTTTCTCTGAACTCTCTCCAAAGTATCAATATCCTTCTGGAGATATGGTCTCCAGTACTGCGCACAATACTCCAAATGAGGTCTCACTAGTGCTCTGTAGAGCGGCATGAGCACCTCCCTCTTTCTACTGGTAATTCCTCTTGCTATACACCCAAGCATTCTGCTAGCATTTCCTGCTGCTCTATGACATTGTCTGC